>NW_007259914.1:0-8893 GCF_000164805.1 Carlito syrichta
GGCAAGCCCGAGTCGCGGGGGCCGCCTCGGGCGACTCGTCACCCCCGGGCTGGAGATTCCAAGTCGATAGATAGGAAACCTACCCCTCGGGCGTTTTCTCAAGTCTCAGTGGCGGGGGAGGGGGGCATGGGGAGGGGGCGTGAGGGTCAGGGAAGCCCGCCGCCACCGTTTAGCTAGGTTTGTATTTCAGGCAAACAACGACAGCGTCAATTTAAGAAAGATCCTTTAATTTGCCGATCGGAGAAAGTATGAAAAGAAAAATGCAAATGGTCCCATCTGCTGCTCACAGCTGACTGGCTGCAAGAGGGGACCATGTGGCCCAGCCCTGCGCGGTCACTGAATAGGTAGAATCGATTTTAAGGCAAGTGCATCACCGCGGCGAGGGCTCGAACTGACGTGTGGCTCTGGGTCACCGTGTCGCCCCGCACACCCCTCCAACGGGCGGCGGGTGTTGTGCAAGTTCCTCCCCTCCGAGGTGAAGGTCCGGTGAATCGAAGACCTCGGAGGAACTACGTGGAACCTTCTCGAGCTGTCCTTGGGTTGCAGACGAGGAGCAGTCGGTGCTCATTGCTATGCAAAATTAGCTAGCAGCCGGGAGAACCGAGCCGAGCATCCAGGGGGTGCTTTTATAGAGGAATCGATACGCGCTCAGTGTCATTCAAAACAGGATGATGAAAAGAATGGGCCGAGATAGCAGCCCTTCACATTCAAAAGACTCGAGTCGCCCTATCTACATGTAAAACAGGGCGGGGGGAGGAAGGGAGGACGGCTGGGGAAGAATGGTTAATTTATACATCCTCAGAAGACCGAGGCGAGCAACTTGGGTTTCTGCAGGGAACTTGACTTTTACACTTGCACGTTAAATAACACGCACGATAAGTACGTCGCTTGACTTAGTTAACAGATACTGCAGTTTTAGTCTCACCTTCAATTTAGTGTGACAGTTATCATTAGAATTTTAAAAGTAGACGTGGCATTTCATTAGTTTAGTTTTCGAGGATTTCCCAGTAGTCGAGTTGGGAACAGTTAAGAGTAGCATTTAAGCTCATTTTGCATTTAAACTACTGTATTGTAGTGATTTGAAAATGTAAAATGACCTTGTTAAACTTTTGGGAAAAGGCTGGTCTGATGGTAGTGGATTATCAGAATTTATTAACATTGTTGTCACTAAAATTGGTATACAACCTCCACTGTTAATTTAACTGGCTTTTTTTTTTTTTTAATTTGACTGGCTTAAAAACATTTTTTTTCCAGTTTTTTTTGGAAAAAGGACTAATGAGATGTGCACCATGAAGTGATATATGTTTAACCAGTCTTTCACAGTGGCAACTCGGGTACTTAAGAAAAAATTAAATAAGACAATAGAAATAAATAATAGGGTAATATTTCTATGTTCATACTGTGTAACAACAAAGATTTTTCAAGTCTCAAATAATGCCTTTTTAATTGTATCCTCTAGTATTATAGTTGTAGGACAGTACTGTACCATACCTCTGTGAATGTAAAATACTTCATACTTGCTTTATGATATGTACTAGTGACTACTTTATCAGAGCTGTTTTTAATGATGTTATTCTAGAATGTTTTCTTCCCAGATGATTCAGAAGCTAATTTAAAAAAATAAATGGTGCCAGGTACCACAACAGTAACAGAACTTTCCTATTTGGGGGGATTTTTTTTTTTTACTCCCTCCCCCCTTTTTTTAAATGGAATGTGCTGGATGTTTCTATAATTTTGTCAGATGATTGCAGAACCTGGAATAGCTATTGCTGCTATTGATGCATAATATACTGCTATTATTGGTCTTTTTATAAAAATGTATATGTAATATATATCATTTGAATTTTTGGAAACTTTAGCTATGCTATCAACTTTGGAAAAAGTATCCCAGTTTACTGTGTTGAGTTGGCATTGTACAGAAATTAACAGACATGTTGGTCTAGAAACGTTAAACTTAATTTTTTTTCCATTTGTACAGGGATAACACACTGTATTATATATGTAAGGTCTTATCTACATGGGTTTGATTACAGAAACGAATAAAGTATTCTCTAAATTAAAAAATTAAAATTAAAACAAAAATTTTTGTCAAATAAGTAAGTGAACAGACATAGCTGAATTTTCAAATCATGTCTTTCAGGAAACTCAAATTGACCTTGAATATTATTTTAAGATTATGCACTTGACATTTGCGTAGCTGGATCAATCCACTTAACAAAGTAAGCCATTTGTTCTGAATAAGCTATTCGCAGAAATGGACATCACTTCTATCCAGGAAAGGAAATTATTTACCTTTATTTTTTTTTTTTTTTTTTATTTCTTTTGAGTCAGAGTCTCACTCAGTCACCCAGGCTGGAGGACAGTGGCACACTCACGGCCACCACAGCCTTGACCTGCTGGACTCAGGTGATTCTTCCGCCTCAGCCTTCCAAGTAGCTGGAATCACAAGCATGTGTCCTCACGCCCAGCTACTTTTTCTTGATTTATTGTAGCAATGAGGTCTCGCCAAGTTGCCCAGGCTAGTCTCAAACCCGTGTCATCAGGCAATCGTCTCACCTCAGTCTCCCAAAGTGCTGGGATTATAGGCGTGAGCCACTGTACCTGGCTGAGGAAATTACTTACCTTTAAATGGTTTTCTATGTTTAGATGAGATGGTTTGTTTGTTTGTCTTATAAGGAGAAAGGGAAAATAGTTCATAAAAGTAAAAATACATGTATTGGAATAGTTGTTTCTAAAATGAAGATTTTTACCTGGGCATGGTGGCTCTCCCCTGTAATCCCAGCACTTTGGGAGGGCGATGTGAGAGGATTGCCTGAGCCCGAGGGTTGGAGACCACACCCAGCAATTTGGCGAGACCTCATCTCTACAATAAATCAAAAATTAGCCGGGGGTGGTAGCATGCGACTGTAGTTCCTGCTACTTGGAAGACTGAGGCTGAAGGATCACGGGAACCCAGCAGGTCAACGCTAGGGTGGCCATGAGCTGCACTCCAGTCTGAGCGATCGAGTGGGACCCCAACTCCAAAAAAAAAGAAAAAAAGCTGGGTGTGGTAGCGCACACCTGTAGTTCCAACTACTTGGAAGGCTGAGGTGGAAGGATCGCCGGAGCCCAGCAGGTAGAGGCTGCGGTAGCTGTGAGCACGTCACTGCATTCCAGCCTGGGTAACAGAGTGCAAGAGTGAGAGCCCAACACAAAAAGAAATGAATAAATAAATAAAAATAAATTAAAAAGTGGAGACTTTTAAAAAGTAATTCTGAAAGTGCTATTGAATAAAAGTAATGCCTTGCCAGGCGCGGTGGCTCATGGCTATAATCCCCGCACCTTGTGGGCGTTGTGGTTACCTGAAATTCCAGCTACTTGGAAGGCTAAGGCTGAAGGATCACCTGAGCCCAGCAGGTTGAGGCCGGGGTGGCCATGAGTGTGCCACTGTATTACAGTCTGGGTGACAGAGTGAGACTCCAACTCAAAAAAAAAAAAGAAAATGATGCCATACGAAAACATATGAATAAGCAGAGTGGAAGATGAGGAGAGAGTTGAAATATAAAAAGCAGCCGGAGCGGGCTCAGTGGCTCAGTCTGTAATCCTGTGCTTTGGGAGGCTGAGGTGAGTGGATTGACTGAGCCCACAGGTTCAAGACCCGCCTGGGCAACTTGGCGAGACCTCATCTCTGCAATAAATCAAAAACTTAGCCGGGTGTGGTAGCGCACGCCTGTAGTTCCAGCTACTCGGAAGGCTTAGGTGGAAGGATCACCGGAGCCCAGCAGGTTGAGGCTGCGGTGGCCAGGAGCAGCCACTCCAGTCTGGGCGACAGAGTGAGATTCCAACTCAAAAAAATAATAATAATAAAAAATAAAAATAAGCCGGGTTCGGTGGCTCAGCCTGTAATCCCGCGCCTTTGGGAGGCTGAGGTGAATGAGTGGATTGCCTGAGTCCGCAGGTTCGACACCCGCCTGGGCAACTTGGCGAGACCTCATCTCTACAATAAATCAAAATAAATAAATAAATAAAATAAAAAAATATAAAAGCACAAGCTCTGTCCAGCACAACCCTAAGAAATCTGTAGAAGTACTTTATAATAGTAGCAGTACAGTGTGTAGAAAGATCTGGAAAAATAACAACCTAGTTTGGGGCCTGGCGCAGTGGCCTCATGCCTATAATCCCAGCACTTTGGGAGGCCGAGGTGAGAGGATTGCCTGAGTCCAAGGGTTCAAGACCAGTCTGGGTAACTTAGCGAAACCTCATCTCCATAATAAATTAAAAATTAGCTGGATGTGGTAGCATGCGCCTGTAGTTTTGGCTACTTGGAAGGCTGAGGTGGAAGGATCGCTGGAGCCCAGCAGGTTGACACTGGGATGACCTTGAGTGTGCCATTGCAAGCACGTCAGCCTGGGCAACAGAGTGAGACTCCAACTCAAATAATAAAAATAAAAAAAGCTGGGCGCTGTGGCTCAAGCCAGTAGTCCCAGCACTTTGGGAAGAGGAGGCAAGACGATTGCCTGAGCTCAGGGGTTGGAGACCAGCCTGAGCAACATGGCAAGACCTTGTCTCTACAATTAAAAAAAAATTAGCTGGGCGTGGTGGCACATGCCTGTGGTTCCAGCTACCTGGAAGGCTGAGGCAGAAGGACCACTTGAGCCCAGTAGGTTGAGGCTGCGGTGGCCATGAGCATGCCACTGCACTTCGGCCTGAGCAAATAGTGAGTCTCCGACTAGAAAAGAAAAGAAATATTAACCGGGCGTAGTGGTGCGCACCTGTAGTTTCAACGACTTGGAAGCCTGAGGCGGGAAGATCTCCTGAGCCCAGCAGATGGAGACTGCGTTGGCTGTGAGTGTGCCACTGAAGCCTGGGGAACAGAATGAGACTCCAACTGGGGTGGGAGGGGGAAGCAAAACAAACAAAAAGAACCCTGGTTTTTAGAGGTCCACTTGATTGGAAATGCTTTTTTCAGGATTTCATACTACTGCTGCTGCAGTTGACCTCATCAGCTGATTTTCAATTTTACCTGAGTGAAATGCAGGGGGGGAATTGGGATATTTGGCCATATAAATACCACGCAAATAAAACACAAAATGGAAAACCTCAAGTGGAAAATTACACAGCATTTAATGAAGAGTGGGACGTATATAACATAAATATATATAATTAAGAGTGGCAGACAGACACTAGGTTTCCGATATTTTAACTGTTACTCTAAAGGTTTTTATCATTGCTAAAATATATTTATAGCTGCCAAGACAATATTTAGTAGGATTTTTTTCAGCAGTTAAATCTTAAGACAACGCAACAGATTTCACGGTTACTTGAGAGACATTTCCACTTTATTTCTTGCCTGCTGGATGTATAATTCTGCCAAGTCTTCAAATTCAAACAGAAGTAGCTGGCAGACCTAGATTCTGTGAATACTCACAACAGAAAAGAGAAAAGAGAGGGACGAGCGGGGTTGTGTGAACTTATTAAATAGGATCTACAGAAAGATGTGCCTTAAGGTTTAGCCCCTGTGTGCTGAGAGAAAAAAACAAAAACAAAAAACTACCTTTAGTAGACTCCAAAGTAGGTAAAGGACACACCACGACCCATTGTGAAAAACAAATGCAGTTTTGAATGCAAAGTTAAGGAGGATTTGTGCTGGGCATTTTTCCTCATGTGTAGCAGAACTACTTAATTTATATCAGCTTGAGATGTTTACGCACCCAACACAACCATTAGGATCTGGTTTGAGTAGAATATCTGGTTTGTACAATAAGATTCTGCAAAAAGAAGTATCAGAAAGATTGGAAACTGCAACCCCACTTTACATTTCAAGCCCTTGAGAAAACAAATGCCAATCTGAACTGCAGCTCATTCCTAGCTCAGATTGCTGGCTGGAGGCACTGTAGCCACTAGGGCCCATGCACCCAGAGGGTGCCCACGGGCCTTCAGCCAGGCACCCTGTACTGATCACACAGCTCCAGTGACAGGTAGGAAGTAGGAAGCAGGACTTGGCGGGTTGCCCAGCCAATCAGAGCCCATTAAAAAAGAAGAAAAAGAAGACATAGACTAGCAGTTGACTGCAATTCAACAATTATTTTAAGCCAGATGCGGTGGCTCACACCTGTAATCCCAGCAGTTTGGGAGGCTGAAGCAAGAGGATTGCATGAGCCCAGGGGTTTGAGACCAGCCTGGGAAAATTGGTGAGACCTCTTCTCTACAATAAATCAAAAAATTAGCCAGGCGTTGGGGCAGGAGCCTGTAGTTTCAGCTACTTGAAAGGCTGAGGAGGAAGGATCGCCTGAACCCAGCAAGTTGAGACTGCTGTGGCCATGAGAATGCCACTGCATTCCAGCCTGGGCGACAGAGTGAGACAACAAGTCAAAAAAAAAAAAAAAAAAAGGAGTCACTGTGAATATAGGTAAGGATTTCCTGAGAATATGACCCAGCAAGGCCTCAGAAAGTGCTGGGGTTACAGGCATGAGTCATCACACCTGGCTCAAAATTTTTTTTTTTTTTTTTTTTGAGTTGGCTTGAAGCTGGGCTCAGAGGCTCAGCCTGTAATCCCGCGCCTTTGGGAGGCTAAGGTGAGTGGATTGCCTGAGCCCGCGGGTTCGAGACCCGCCTGGGCAGCGAGACCTCATCTCTACAATAAATCAGAAAAATCAGCCGGGCGTGGTAGCGCATGCCTGTAATTCTGGCTACTTGGAAGGCTGAGGCGGAAGGATCGCCGGAGCCCAGCAGGTCAAGGCTGCGGTGGCCGGGAGCGGCCACTGCACTCCAGTCTGGGCAACAGAGTGAGACTCCAACTCAAAAAAAATTAAAAGTTAAAAATTAAAAAAGAATAAAAAGTCAGAGGCCAACCAGAAGTGAAATATACTAGCTCTGTGCTTCATAGAACTGTATTCATTTAAATGAGCACCAGCTGCCCCTAGACTCATCCTTAAGTTCTCAGCACCTGAGGTTCCTTTCTCAAGAAGCCTGGATGTCAAGTCTGGTCTGGAGGTCCTGCTTTACATTCCCTTGGCAGCTTATCATGGAGACTGTTATGAATTATTTGTTTCACACGGTGATTTCTTTGTCTTTTTTTTTTTTTGAGTTGGAATCTCACTCCATTGCCCAGGCTGGAGTACAAAGGCATCCTCATGGCCATCCCAGCGTCGACCTGCTGGGCTCTGGCGATCCTTCCACCTCAGCCTCAGCCTTCCAAGTAACTGGAATTACAGGCGCGCACTACCACACCTGGCTAATTTTTGATTTATTGTAGAGACGAAGTCTCGCCAAGTTGCCCAGGCTGGTCTTGAACCTGCAGGCTCAGGCAATCCACTTGCCTCGGCCTCCCAAAGTGCTGGGATTACAGACTGAGCCACCGAGCCCGGTTGGCAATTTCTGAAAGAACTAGAAATTGAACTTCCATATGACCCAGCAATCCCCCTATATACCCCGAGGAACTCAAATCATACCTGCACACGCATGTTTATTACAGCATTATTCACAGTAGAAAAACATGGGACCAACCGTGCTGCACATTGAAAGAGGACTGGATTTAAAAAATGGAATATCATGCCGCCATAAAAAAGGGCAAACATATGGACTTCGCAGCAACTTGGATGGATTTATACTCTATCATACTGTGATCTATCACGGAAACAAAGAACAGAGTACCGTATGTTCTCACTCATAAGTGGACCTTGAAAAATTATCATAATACTATAAGAAAGGATTGGCAGCCGGGCTTGGTGGCTCGGCCTGTAATCCCGCACCTTGGGAGGCTGAGGTGAGTGGATTGCCTGAGCCTGCGGGTTCGAGACCCGCCTGGGCAACTTGGCCAGACCTCATCTCTACAATAAATCAAAAAAAATGAGCCAGGCGTGGTAGCACGTGCCTGTAGTTCCAGCTACTTGGAAGGCTGAGGCGGAAGGATCGCCGGAGCCCAGCGGGTCGAGGCTGCGGTGGCCGGGAGCAGCCAGTGCACTCCAGTCTGGGCGACAGAGACTCCAACTCAAAAATAAATAAATAAAAAAAGAGATGGCCCAGAGACAGGTAGCTAGCTCATGGCAGGCTCACATCAGTCCTGCACAGGTAGCATCACACAGCTGCAAAGTTCTTCTCAGCCCACTGTTTTTCATCGTCATCTTAGTCTGCTTGGACTACTGTAGCAAATACCATAGCCCGGGTGGGGTAAACAATGGTCATTTATTTTTTCACAGTTCTGGAAGTCCAAGATCAGGGTGCCAGCATGGGCTGTGTCTGGGAGGACTCTCTCTTCTTCTTTTTTTTTTTTTTTTGAGTTGGAATCTCACTCCTTTGCCCAGGCTGGAATACAGTGGCATGCATGCTCACGGCCACCTCAGTGTCAACCTTCTGGGCTTCAGTGATCCTTCCGCCTCAGTCTTCTGAGTAGCCAGAACTACAGACATGCGTTACCACACCCAAGTATTTTTTATTTTATTGTAGAAACAAGGTCTCACCAAGTTGCCCTGGCTGGTCTCGAACCGGCGGGCTCAGGCAGTCCACTTGCCTTGGGCTCTCAAAGTGCATGGATAACAGGCTGAGCCACCAAGCCCGGCTCTTTTTTTTTTTTTTTCCAAGTCAGAATCTCAATCTGTTGCCCAGGCTGGAGTGCAGTGGCACGCTCACAGCCACCGCAGCATCATCTTGCTGGGCTCAAGTGATCCCTCTGCCTCAGTCTTCCAAGTAACTGGAACCATAGGCACGTGCCAGCACGCCCAGCTGATTTTTTTTTTTTTTGAGTTGGAGTCTCACTCTGTCACTCAGGCTGGAGTGCAGTGGCCGGTCCCGGCCACCGCAGCCTCGACCTGCTGGGCTCTGGCGATCCTTTTGCTCAGCCTTCCAAGTAGCTGGAACTAAAGGCACGCGCTACCACACCCGGCTGGTTTTTGATTTATTGTAGAGATGAGGTCTC
>NW_007259914.1:9037-11951 GCF_000164805.1 Carlito syrichta
TGAGGTCTCGCCAAGTTGCCCAGGCGGGTCTCGAACCAGCGGGCTCAGGCAATCCACTCACCTCAGCCTCCCAAGGCGCAGGATTACAGGCTAAGCCGCCGAGCCCGGCTGGCTTTATTTTCACCAAGTTGGCCAAGTGGGTCTCAAACCCCTGGGCTCAGGCAATCCTCTCGCCTTGGCCTCCCAAAATGCTGGGATTTTAGACTTGAGCCTCCGCGCCCAGCCTGCTCTCTCTTCTTGATTTACAAATGGCCACCTTCTCTTGCCATGTCCTCACGGGGGTAGGGGAGCAAGCTACTCTGGTGTTTCCTCTTCTAAAGGCACTAATCCCATCACAAGGGCCCTGACCTCCCCACCTCATTTAATCCTAATTATCTCCCAAGGCTCCATCTCCAAATACCATCACACTGGGGATCAGGGCGTCAACATATGAATTTGGGGGTGGGGGTGTAGGAGCGATAATCTCATTGGCCCATAGCAAAAGTGTTTTCACATCGTGTCATCCTGTTTGCCCTTGGTGACAGAACTGAGAGAATGGGATGGGTCTACTCCGTTTTTACACAGATGAGAAAAATAAATGTCCGCAGAGGCTGCATAGTTCATAATCCATTCCTTCATGTAGCATAATGATTGCGAGCTTAATATGTGCCAGGCACTGCAGGAACCTGCTTTCCTTGTTTTTCCCCCTAAAGAATGTGACCAATTTAACTTCGCTGCTCCTTGTGGACACAACCACTTGCATTCATTTTCCCGTCCCTCCAGCTCTGCTGGTGTCCTGCAGACAAGTGATGATGCCAGGTGCTGCCACGCTAGATAGCCGTGCTGTGCAGGGTTCTGAAGTCCAACAGACCTGGATTTGAATCCAGGCTCCCACTTGCACCAAGATGTGCAAGGCTTTTATCGTCCATTTCCTTATTCATAGCATGGGGCACCCCACCCTACAGGGCTGTTCTGCACAGGCGGTTACGGGTAGTGCTGGCACAATGGCTGGCACAAAGTTCAATAAAGAATAACTGTTGTTTTTATTGGTTATAAATGAACTGAGTGGGCCGGGTGCAGTGGCTCAGTCTGTAATCCCAGCACTTTGGGAGGCCAAGACGAGAGGATTGCCTGAGTTTGTGGGTTTAAGACCAGCCTGGGCAACTTGGTGAGCCCTCGTCTCTATAGTAAATCACAAAAACTAGCCAGGTGTGGTGGCGTGTGTCTGTAGTTCCAGCTATTTGGAAGGCTGAGGCAGAAGGCTCGTCTGAGTCCAGCAGGTTGAGGCTGCGGTGGCCGTGAGCATGTCACTGCACTCCAGCCTGGGCAACAAGAGTGAGATTCCAACTCAATCAATCAATTAATCAATAAACAAACAAACAAACAAATAAACTGAGTGAACTGATGAAATAACTCGCCCCAGTTCATGAAGTTTTATTTTTATTTTTATTTTCCGATTCATACAAAACTAAACAAACAAAAACTAACCCCCAACGATGCTTTTAGTTTAGCAGCAAGAGCGTCAAGGTTCACATGATCAGCCTCGCCGCTCCCTGGAAACATCCATGGAGCATCGCTTTATGTTCAAACTCCAGCCTGGTGTGGTAGCTTATGCCTGTCACACCAGCACTTTAGGAGTCATCCAGGTACTTTGGGAAACGGAGGCTAGAGGATTGCCTGAACCCAGGGGTTCGAGACCTACCTGGGCAACTTGGTCAGACCTTGTCTCCACAGTAAATCAAAAAATTAGCTGGGTGTAGTGGCACACACCAGTAGTTTCAGCTACTTGGAAGGCTGAGGCAGAAGGATTGCCTGAGCCCAGCAGGTCGAGGCTGCGGTGGCCATGAGTGTGCCACTGCACTCCAGTTTGGGAAAGAGTGAGACCCCAACTAAAGAAAAACAACAAAAAAACTCCATTCAGAAAGTTAAACAAGCATCACTTTATTTCTGAAGCACGTCTAAAATGTCTAAAGCACGTCCCCAAAATGCATTCTCGGCCGGGCTCGGTGGCTCAGCCTGTAATCCACACTTTGGGAGACTGAGGTGAATGGATTGCCTGAGCCCGTGGGTTCAAGACCTGCCCAGGCAAATTGGAAGACCTCATCTCTACAATAAATCAAAAACTAGCTGGGCGTGGTAGCGCGCACTTGTAGTTCCAGCTACTTGGAGGACTGAGGCGGAAGGATCACCGGAGCCCAGCAGGTCGAGGCTGTGGTGGCCGGGAGCGTGCCACTACACTCCAGTCTAGGTGACAGAGTGAAATTGCAACTCAAAAAAAAATAAAATGCATTCTCTTCACCCCACTCATAAGGAAAGGGAGAGTGAGTCTTGCCTTCCTTCCCTGGGACAAGTTCTGGAAGCTTCCACCAAGTATGCACTTGGTGCACCTAGAGCCCTGGACTAAATAACCAAGCCAGTGAGAGGTGGCTGCAGTGAGGGCACATCTTGGGCGTGCGTCTATGTGTGTGACATAGCTGTGTTTATGATGTACTTGCTATTTTGAGCTCCATTCTTTCTGAGTCCTCCTCAACCCCAGGGGACTTCCTGGGGCCTCTGTCCTCCCGGCATCTGCCCACACGGGTTCTTGCAGGGCCATCTGTCATGCAGCTTGCCGCGTCCTGCAGGCAGTGGCTCTGCCATGCCCAACTGGGGACAAGGTCATCTCTTTGCAAGGCTGCTTGGAACAAGCATGTATCATGCACATGCCTGCAGGGAGCAGGCGAGGAAGGTTCAGGAGGGACCCAGGCGATCTGCCTACTAAACACACAGTCTTTATTTAACCCAGAAATATACTCACTCCCATGTTTCTGTATTTTATTTTATTTCATGTTTTAAATATTTTATTTTAGGCCGGGCTCGGTGGCTCAACCTGTAATCCCACACCTTTGGGAGGCTGAGGTGAGTGGACTGCCTGAGCCCGCGGGTTCGAGACCCG
>NW_007259914.1:12102-12455 GCF_000164805.1 Carlito syrichta
GCGGTGGCTGGGAGCGGCCACTGCACTCCAGTCTGGGTGACCGAGTGAGACTCCAACTCACAAAAAAAAAAAGATGTGGGGTGCAATTCAGGATCAGGTATACAAGTGATCATCATGCAGGTAAGATTTGAACCTCCCTTTACCTGGTTTGAGATCAAGTACCCTTATGGATGTTGTGTCCCCACCCCCACCCTGGCCATATCCCACTACTGCAAATCTCTTCCATGTTTCTTTCTCTTTTTTTGTGAGTTGGAGTCTCACTCGGTCGCCCAGGTTGGAGAACAGTGGCACGCTCACGGCCACCGCAGCCTCGACCTGCTGGGCTCCGGCGATCCTTCTGCTTCAGCCTTCCC
>NW_007259914.1:12475-14136 GCF_000164805.1 Carlito syrichta
TTTTTTTTGAGTTGGAGTCTTACTCTGTCATCCAGGCTGGAGTGCAGTAGCACACTCATGCCACTGCAGCCTTGACCTGCTGGGCTCAGGCGATCCTTCCACTTCAGCCTTCCAAGTAATGGAACTACTGGTGTGTGCCACCATGCTCAGATAATTTTTTTATTTTTTGGGACAAGGTCTCCCCAAGTTGCCCAGACTGGTCTGGAACTCCTGGCTTTAGGCAATCCTCTCCCCTTGGCCTCCCAAAATCCTGGGATTACAGGCATGAGCCACCGGGCCGGGTAAACACGATCCATCTTTTTTTTTTGAGTTGGAGTCTCACTCTGTCACCCAGACTGGAGTGCAGTGGCCGCTCCTGGCCACCGCAGCCTCGACTCTGCTGGGCTCTGGTGATCCTTCCGCCTCAGCCTTCCAAGTAGCCGGAATTACAGGCACGTGCCACCACGCCCAGCTGATTTTTTTTTTTTTGGTTTATTGTAGAGATGAGGTCTCACTGCCCAGGCGGGTCTCGAACCCGCGGGCTCAGGCAATCCACTCACCTCAGCCTCCCAAAGGCGCGGGATTACAGGCTGAGCCACTGAGCCCGGCTACGATCCATCTTTATCTTTGGTTTCCCCATTTACAGACTAAGTTTTGAGTAAAGAGCAACATTCCTCTATTGCCAAGGGAACAACAGTAGAAGTGTCCTGATGAAAGAATGGCAATGAACCCTTGGACCCAGTGACGGGACAAAGCAGGGACTGGTGGGAACTGTGGCTCAGAGCGCTCATGCCTTATCCAAAGCGGGCAGCCATTGGATACTGTGACCCATTGGATACTGAACCCAGAAGGGCAAAATCTGCCAATTATTCAAGAGTTGCCAAAATCTAGACTTTTGTGTGAAATTGACTAGATTTTTAATTGGCTGAAATTTACATGGCCAAACAAAGCCCATCTGCCGGGCGTGGTAGCTCAAGCCTGTAATCCCAGCACTTTGCGAGGCCAAGGCGAGAGGATTGCCTGAGCTCAGGAGTTCGAGACCAGTCTGAGCAACATGGCGAGACCTTGTCTCTACAAAAAATCAACAAAATGAGCTGGGCGTGGTGGCGCATGCCTGTAGTTCCAGCTAGGTGAAAGGATCACCTGAGCCCAGCAGGTCGAGGCTGCAGTGGCCATGAGCATGTTGCTGCACTCCAACCTGGGCGACAGAGTGAGATGCTAACTCAAAAAAAAAAAAAAACAAAACCAAGCCGGGCTCGGTGGCTCAGCCTGTAATCCCGCGCCTTTGGGAGGCTGAGGTGAGTGGATTGCCTGAGCCCGCGGGTTCGAGACCCGCCTGGGCAGTGAGACCTCATCTCTACAATAAATCAAAAAATCAGCCGGGCATGGTAGCGCATGCCTGTAATTCCGGCTACTCGGAAGACTGAGGCGGAAGGATCGCCGGAGCCCAGCAGGCGAGGTTGTGGTGGCCAGGAGCGGCCACTGCACTCCAGTCTGGGCGACAGAGTGAGACTCCAACTCAAAAAAAAAAAAAGAAAAAACAAAACCAGCCGGGCTCGGTGGCTCAGCCTATAATCCCACGCCTTTGGGAGGCTGAGGTGAGTGGATTGCCTGAGCCTGCGAGTTCAAGACCCGCCTGGGCAGGCGAGACCTCATCTCTACAATAAATCAAAAAAAATTAG
>NW_007259914.1:14234-20916 GCF_000164805.1 Carlito syrichta
CCTGTATTCTGGCTACTTGGAAGGCTGAGGAGGAAGGCTCGCCGGAGCCCAGCAGGTCGAGGCTGCGGTGGCCGGGAGCGGCCACTGCACTCCAGTCTGGCGACAGAGTGAGACTCCAACTCAAAAAAAAAACAAAACCAAACCTGTCTACAGATCAGATCCAGTCCAGTGACCTGCAGTGTGTAACTCAGGACCTGGCCGCAACCCACAGCAGTTTCTCCAGGCCGGTCCTGCCTTTCAGTCTGGTCACTTGAAATCCCAGCCACGCCCTGCTTACCCCACCAGCCCGCAGGGCCCTTCTGCTTTCGCCTGGGGCTCCGATTTTATTTTCCCAGAAGGTGGGGGCAGGGCTAAGCTTTTAGAAACAAAAGCTTGAGTGCTATTTCAGCCTCATCTCTTGCCTTCACCAAGAAAACAAACCCAGACTGGAATATTTGCTTGAAGGCAGGGAATGGAAAGGGGGAAACACTTGGAGAACAAAAGTATAGATTAATATCTCAACAATATAATCCTGGCCCCAATACTCAGTGAACATATTTCATTTGATGTTATTTACAAAAGTTTCAGATTTTCTTTCTTTCTTTTTTTTTTTTGAGTTGGAGTCTCAATCCGTCACCCAGACCGGAGTGCAGTGGCCACTCCCAGCCACCGCAGCCTCGACCTGCTGGGCTCCGGCTGGGCTCCGGCGATCCTTCCGCCTCAGCCTTCCGAGTAGCCGGAATTACAAGCGCGCGCTACCACGCCCGGCTGATTTTTGATTTATTGTAGAGATGAGGTCTCGCTGCCCAGGCGGGTCTCGAACCCGCGGGCTCAGGCAGTCTACTCACCTCAGCCTCCCAAAGTGCTGGGATTACAGGCTGAGCCACCAAGCCCGGCTTCTTTTTTTTTTAAGTTGGGTTCTCACTCTGTTGCCCAGGCTGGATGGTGCTGGCACGATCACGGTTCATCACAGCCTCAATCTCCTGGACTCAAGTGGATCCTCCTGCCTCAGCCTCAGGAGTAGCTGAGACTACAGGCTCTCCCACAACACCCTACCTATTTTATGTTTTTGTTTGTGTAGAGACGAGGGCTTGCAGTGTTGCTTAGGCTGGTCTCAAACTCCTGGGCTCAAGTGATCCTCCCACCTTGGCCTCTCAAAGTGCTAGGATTACAGGCATGAGCCACTGGACCTCGCCAAAAATAATCTTTTTTTTTTTTTTAGTTGGAGTCTCACTCTGTCGCCCAGACTGGAGTGCAGTGGCTGCTCTCGGCCACCGCAGCCTCGACCCGCTGGGCTCCGGCGATCCTTCCGCCTCAGCCTTCCGTGTAGCCGGTATTACAGGCGTGCGTCACCACGCCCGGCTGATTTTTTGATTTATTGTAGAGATGAGGTCTCGCTGCCCAGGCGGGTCTCGAGCCCGCGGGCTCAGGCAATCCACTCACCTCAGCCTCCCAAAGGCACGGGATTACGGCTGAGCCACCGAGCCCGGCAAAAATAACTTTTTAGAAAGGAAAATAAAAGCATCAGTAGAATAAGAAGCATATGTAGCCGGGCTCAGAGACCTCACTTCTACAATAAAAATTAAAAAAAAAAAAAAAATCAGCCGGGCATGGTAGAGCATGCCTGTAATTCCGGCTACTTGGAAGGCTGAGGCGGAAGGATCGCTGGAGCCCAGCAGGTCGAGACTGCGGTGGCCGGGAGCGACCACTGCACTCCAGTCTGGGCGACAGAGTGAGACTCCAACTCAAAAAAAAAAAAAAAAAAAAAAAAGCTGGGTGTGGTAGTAGCATGCGCCTGTAGTTCCAGCTACTTAGAAGACTGAGGCAGAAGGATTACCTGAGCCCAGAAGGTGGAGGCTGCGGTGGCCATGAGCATGCCACTGCACTCCAGCCTGGGTGGCAGAAAGAGTGAGACTAATTCAAAAAGAAAAAGGTTAGAGATTTCTAGCATGGCAGCTCCAAAAAATAAAAAGAAAGAAAGAAATGAGTGGAAAAAAAGTACTTATTGAACACCTGTGATTGCAAAGCTTTGAGTTCTTTGGGGAATTAAGCAATTGACAAGGCATGTCCCTGTCTTCACAGGACTTTCAGTCCAAGCAAGGAGTCTATCAGAACCCATGGAAATTGACAGAAAGCTGACAGTGGCACGTGAGGAGATGCCTGGCATGGGGATGAGAGAGGGATCAGAACAGATCAGGAAGGTTCTGTGGAGGAGGTCTGAGCAGGATTCCAACCCAGGAAGGCCAGGTGAAAGGACACGGTGAGCCGGGAAGGGCAGGCAGCCGCTGAGGCAGGAGCTGTGGCCACGTTGGGAAAACTATAAATAGCCCTTCTGAGGAACAGAGAGCCCTGAGGCTTTGGGGGAGGGCAGAGGTAACAGGTAAGGCCAGAGGGACAGGTGGTGGACAGATGGAGACCTGCCTGCAGTCTGTGCCACAAATCTTCTGGAACCTGGTTGTCAGCTTGGTGCTTGACTATTTCATCAAAGACAAATGTGACCGCTGGCAGCCATAGGCCAAGAAGACCCTGATCCAAAAACTAGCTCGCTGCTCTCTCAAGCAAGTGCTGGGCTCTCAGGCTGTCTGTCTCAGACACAGGTTAGTGACCTGAGAGCAATTCAGGACCAGGAGGTGCCAGGAGGGATAGGCGGTGGGGGGGATGCATGCAGGAACACAGAAACGGAATTAGTATGGTCTCCTATATCCACACAGCTTCAAGAAGCCCAGTGTTTGTGTGTTCAGGGGAAGCACCTAACATCACCAGAACAGGACCCATGTTTGTTTGTGCAAGGAAAGAAAAACTGCCCCCACACATCAAGAAATTTTTTTTTTTTGAGTTGGAGTCTCACTCTGTCGCCCAGACTGGAGTGCAGTGGCCGCTCCCGGCCACCGCAGCCTCGACCTGCTGGGCTCCGGCGATCCTTCCGCCTCAGCCTTCCAAGTAGCTGGAACTACAGGCACGCGCTACCTCGCCCGGCTAATTTTTTGATTTATTGTAGAGATGAGGTCTCGCTACCCAGGCGGGTCTCGAACCCGCGGGCTCAGGCAATCCACTCAACTCAGCCTCCCAAAGGCGCGGGATTACAGGCTGAGCCACCGAGCCCGGTTACATCAAGAAATTTAACAGAAAAACACCGACTAAGAATTCTGGGTGGGTGCGGTGGCTTATGCCTATGATCCCGGAACTTTGGTAGGCGGGGATGAGAGGATTGTTTGAGCCTGTGGGTTCGAGATCAGCCTGGGCAACGGTAAAACCTCGTCTCCACAATAAATAAAAAAATTAGCCGAGCGTGGTGGCACACATCTGTAGTTCCAGCTAATTGGAAGGTTGAGGTGGAATGATCACCTGAGCCCAGCAAGTCGAGGCTATGGTGGCCCTGAGCATGCCACTGCATTCCAGCCTGGACAACAGAGTGAAACTCCAACTCAAAATAAAATTCTGGTAAACTGAGTACAGAGGCTTATGCCTATAATCCAGCACGTTGGGAGGCCGAGGCAAGAGGATCGCTTGAGCCCAGGGGTTCAAGACTAGCCAACATGGTGCGACCTTGTCTCTTAAAATAAATAAATAAATAAGAATTCTGAGCCTCCTGGGTAAGAAGAATTCATCCACAAAGTCGGCTGTTAATTGAACACTTCACAGCATTGATGCAATAGGGTTAATGTTCTCTGAATGGAATTTTTCATCTTTGTATGTCTTCCCTTATTATTTCTGCTGAATTTCAGTTCGTCTCAGCCCAATAAGGACTTTGTATAACCAACCAAAACACTTGCAGTAATCAAAAACTGGAGAATAAAAAAATATAGTACTGTCGAGCATGGTGGCCTACCCCTGTAATCCCAGCACTTTGGGAGGTGAAGGTGGGAGGACTGCCTGAGCCAATGTGTTCCAGACCAGCCTGGGCAACGTGGCAAGACCTCGTCTCTCCAGTAAATTAAAAAATTAGCCGGAGCCAGGCTCGGTGGCTCAGCCTGTAATCCCGTGCCTTTGGGAGGCTGAAGTGAGTGGATTGCTTGAGCCCGCGGGTTCGAGACCCACCTGGGCAGCGAGACCTCATCTCTACAATAAATCAAAAAATCAGCCGGGCGTGGTAGCGCATGCCTGTAATTCCAGCTACTCGGAAGGCTGAGGCGGAAGGATTGCCGGAGCCCAGCAGGCGAGGCTGCGGTGGCCGGGAGCGGCCACTGTACTCCAGTCTGGGCGACAGAGTGAGACTCCAACTCAAAAAAAAAAAAAAATTAGCCGAGTGTGGTGGTGCACGCCTGTAGTTCCAGCTACTTGGAAGGCTAAGGTGGAAGGATCACCTGAACCCAGCAGGTAGAGGCCATGGTGGCCATGAGGGTGTCACTGCACTCGAGCCTGGGTGACAGAGTGAGACTCCAACTCATAAATAAATAAATAAATAAATAAATAAATAAATAAATAAACACTGTGCTACTACGTTGTAAGCATTTGAGGGGCCCTTGACAATCACAGTGAAATCTCATGATAATGCACTCATCAAAAATATAATTTCAGGTCAGGCGTGGTGGCTTAGCCTGTAATCCCAGTACTTTGGAAGGCCAAGGCGAGAGGACTGCCCGAGCCCCGGGGGTTCAAGACCAGCCTGGGTAACTTGGTGAGACCTTGTCTCTACAATAAATCAAAAAGTAAGCCAGGTGTGGTAGCATGCACCTGTAGATCCAGCTACTTGGAAGACTGAGGCGGAAGGATCGCCGGAGCCCAGCAGGTGGAGGCTGCAATGACTGTGAGTCCAGCTTGGGCAACAGAATGAGACTCTAACACAAAAACATATATATATAATTTCAGCCAGGCGCGGTAGCTCAAGCCTGTAATCCCAGCACTTTGGGAGGCTGAGGCGAGAGGATTGCCTGAGCCCGGGGATTCGAGACCAGCCTGGGAAACTTGGCAAGATCTTGTCTCTACAATAAATAAATTAAAAAATTAGATAGGCATAGTGTTCCGTGCATGTAGTTCCAGCTACTTGGAAGGCTAAGGCAGAAGAATTGCCTGAGTCCAGCCGTTCGAAGCTGCAGTGGCGGTGAGCATGCCACTGCACTCCAGCCTGGGTGAAAGAGCGAGACTATGACTCTAATAATAATAATAATAATAATTTCAACTGGGTGTGGTGGCTCACACCTGTAATCCCAGCATGTTAGGAGGCTGAGACGGGAAGATTGCTTTAGCCCAGGAGTTTGAAACTAGCCTAGGCAACAAAGTGAGACCCTGTCTCCACAAAAGACTTTTAAAAAATTGGTGGTGCGTGCCTGTAGTCCCAGCTACTAAGGGAGACTGAGGCAGAAAGATCGACTGAGCCCAGGAGTTCAAGGCTGCGGTGAGCCATGGTTGTGCCATTGTATTTCAGCCTGGGTGACAGAGTAGTGATAAATAAATAAATATAAATAAAATTTCAGGCCTAGCCGGGCTCGGTGGCTCAGCCTGAAATCCCGCGCCTTTGGGAGGCTGAGGTGAGTGGATTGCCTGAGCCCGCGGGTTCGAGACCCGCCTGGGCAGCGAGTCCTCATCTCTACAATAAATCAAAAAATCAGCCGGGCGTGGTAGCGCATGCCTGTAATTCCGGCTACTTGGAAGGCTGAGGTGGAAGGATCTCCGGAACCCAGCAGGTCAAGGCTGCGGTGGCCAGGAGCGGCCACTGCACTCCAGTCTGGGCGACAGAGTGAGACTCCAACTCAAAAAAAAAAAAAAAGAAAGGGCTTATATGATGGCTCACTTCTGTAATCCCAGCACTTTGGAAGGCTGAGGTGGGAGGATTGCTTGAGGCCAGGAGCTCACAACCAGCCCAGGCAACCCAGTGAGACCCCATCTCTACAAAAACGAAACAAAACAAATTTTGGTGCGCACCTGTACTCCTAGATACTTAGGAGACTGAGATGGGAGGATTGTTTGAGCCCAGGAGTTCAAGGTTGCAGTGGCCAATGATTACACCACGGCACTCCAGCCTGAGTGACAGAGCAAGACTTTGTCCAAAAAAGAAAAAGAAAAAAAATATGTAATTTTAAATACAAAGCAGAATTGGTGGCTGCCTCCCATTCCCTGTCTAGCCCCTGTGTGGGAACATGGTGAGTCTGGAGGTTGGGAATGGAGGGGAAGCCAAGGCCTGAGGGTGGGGCCAGGCGTGGCGGCTTGGTTCATAAGGAGAAGGGCGAGTTTCCTTACTGTTCTCCCAGCTGATCTCTGAATCTGTCCAGTTAACCGAGACTGCCTCTGGACTCAGAATTGTCCCCAATAATCTTTAAGTTGGGGTCAACCACCACCACAAGGTGGCATCAAATCACAGCTGAGTCTGGCGTGAATTTAGGCAGGACAGCCAGGCTCCCAGAATTCCTCACCAGGCAGCCTGGCAGATCCACACGGGTCATTTTGTTGTTAAACCTACAAAAATCTGTAACATGTGCCTGAATTCTTTGGCTCTCACTTACAATCACAGTAGGGTTTTACTGTATTAAGTTATGATAACCTATAATGGAAGCAAATACTCTCTTGGTAGACTAAAGGCCAAAGAAGACTAAATTAGACAGTGTGCTAATCATTTGAATTACACTAGTTGACCTTCAAAAGTCAGCGAAGAATAGGTTGAATAATATGAAACTATCATTCTTTTTTTTGTTGTTTTTTTTTTGTTTTTGTTGGGTTTTTTTTGAGTTGGAGTCTCACTCCGTCACCCAGACTGGAGTGCAGTGGC
>NW_007259914.1:20936-21230 GCF_000164805.1 Carlito syrichta
CTCGAACCCGCGGGCTCAGGCAATCCACTCACCTCAGCCTCCCAAAGGCGCGGGATTACAGGCTGAGCCACCGAGCCCGGCGAAACTGTCATTCTTTACAGGTCAAAAATAGCCAAACGTTGCCATTTTCACATAGTTTAATCTAATAGTTACTAAATTATTCCTTAGGTATAGAGTTTTATACATTAATGTATATTTAATAGCTTATATATGAATGTATATTAATTATATATATTTCACTCAAGGTTATCACTTGCATTATTTTTAATTTTTTTTTTTTTTTTTTTGAGTTGG
>NW_007259914.1:21582-23829 GCF_000164805.1 Carlito syrichta
CTCAGGCAATCCACTCACCTCAGCCTCCCAAAGGCACGGGATTACAAACTGAGCCACTGATCTCGGCATCACTTGTATTATTAAAAATTTCAGCCAGGCATAGTGGCTCAAGTCTGTAATCCCAGCACTTTGGGAGGCTGAGGCGAGAGGATTGCCTGAGCTCAGGGGTTCGGGACCAGCCTGGGCAACCTGGTGAGACCTCATTTCTACAATAAATAAAAGAATTAGCTGGGCGTGGTGGCACGAGCCTGTAATTCCAGCTACTTGGAAGGCTGAGGAGAAAGGATTGCTTGAGTCCAGCAGGTCAAGGCTGCCGTGGCCAGAGTGAGACTCCAACTCAAAAAAAATTTTTTTAAGTATTTGTATTTTATAAATGCTTTGACTCATCCATTTCTGAAAAGTATGTGCTAAAATCTTTTACCTTGATTTATCTATTTCTACTTGAATTTTTTCCCTTTTCTTGAGTTGGAGTCTTACTCTGTCGCCCAGGCTGGGGGTAGTGCCTGCTGGGATCAGGTGATCCTTCCACCTCAGTCTTCCAAGTAGCTGGAACTACAAGCACGCACCACCACACCTATTTCTTTTTTTAATCGGGGTCTCACTCTTTCACCCAGGCTGGAGTGCAATGGCACATTACAGCTCACCACAACCTTGGCCTGCTGGACTCAGGCCATCTTCCTGCTTCAGCTTCCCAAGTAGCTAGGACTACAGGTGCACACCATCATGCCTGGCTGATTTTTTGTTTTTGGTAGAAACAAGGTCTCACTATGTTGCCTAGGCTGGTCTCCAACTCCTGGGCTCAAGCAATCCTCTCACTTTGGCCTCTCAAAGTGCTGAGATTACAGGCGTGAGCCACTTTGACTGGCCACAGCCCTCATTCTAATGAAAGCCCTTGATTTGGGGGATTGGCAGTCGAAGGAAACTGCCAGGGGAGGGAGGGGCACACCTCAACAAGGGGACTTTCATAATCAATGTTTGTATACGTAGCCTTGAATTGTACCCCACATCTTCAAAAAAACTAAATTTAAAAAAATAAATAAGTCAGGCTCGGTGGCTCAGTCTGTAATCCTGCGCTTTGGGAGGCCGAAGTGAGTGGATTGCCTGAGCCCGCGGGTTCGAGACCCATCTGGGCAACTTGGTGAGATCTCATCTCGACAATAAATCAAAAAATTAGCCGGGCGTGGTAGCACGCGCCTGTAGCTCCAGCTACTTGGAAGGTTGAGGCGGAAGGATCGCCAGAGGCTGCGGTGGCCGAGGCTGCGGTGGCCGAGGCTGCGGTGGCCGGTAGCGGCCACTTCACTCCAGTCTGGGTGACAGAGTGAGACTCCAACTCAAATAAATAAATTAAAAAAAATAAAATAAAATACGTCCTAACACAAAAATCTCATCATGGTCACCTATGCTTCCCTTAAGAGGCGAAAATAAACCAAGAAGTGCTCCAGAACCCATGGCAATGCTACACAGATCATGTGTAGACCTGGCAAAAGTCATCTTGCCGCCCTCATGCCTGGGAGTGGAGCTGGGCCCCCGGGGTTTTCCAACAGAGAAGAGGCTCCAATCACTCCCAGGCCCTGGAGGCAAAACCTATGAGCTGTGTCCAGCCCTGGAGTAAAACAGGAGCCATCTCACAGTGTGGTTGGTCAGCAAAGTAACACCCCTCAACAGACAAAGCCTGGGGGGGGCCTGGAGGGGGACTTTTCAAGCTCCAAGGCAGCCTTCAAGGAAAGGACCCCCAAGCGGGACAAGAGGGTATTTGGGGCAAAAGGGAAAACATCGCTTCCAGGTGTGCCTATCGTGTCTCCCAATCACCAAGACAGCGAGACACAGAAGTAACCTCCAGAAACAAGGGGGCAAATCGCATTACAGTGACGCTAAAGCCCACAGCACCGGGGATTAAACCACAGAAAGTGGACTGGACACCCAGCCAGACTCTGCACCCCGCGCTTCAGAAGAAAACTTCCAAGGTACAACCTAGCGGCCTCCCCAGAGAGGAGGCTCACGTGTTACCGGGATGGGGAGGCACAACCACAGGTACCAGGGTCCTGGGCATCCTCAGCTGCACCCCAAACCTGAGCGGGGAGTCGGGCGGAGCATGCCATGGGTGGGCAGGCACCTTTTTCCCTGGCTCTTCCCAGTTCTTCCCGCTCCCCCAAACTTCCCCCGGGAGTATTTAAGCAGCAGAAAGAAAGACAAAGACACGTAACCCAGGGAAAGCAACGTGGATATACAATAGCCCGGGGGGGGGGG
>NW_007259914.1:23892-25002 GCF_000164805.1 Carlito syrichta
TGGAGTGCAGTGGCTGCTCCCGGCCACCGCAGCCTCGACCTGCTGGCCTCCGGTGATCCTTCCGCCTCAGCCTTTCAAGGAGCTAGAACTACAGGTGCACGCTACCACGCCCGATTTTTTTCTTGATTTATTGTAGAGATGAGGTCTTGCCAAGATGCCCAGGCGGGTCTCGAACCTGTGGGCTCAGGCAATCCACTCACCTCAGCCTCCCAAATTGCTGGGATTACAGTCTGAGCCACCGAGCCCGGCTTGCACTCTTTATTTTTTATACTTATTCAATACAAGTCTTTATGGAATACAATAAGTTAGAACTATTTTCTTCTTCCTGTACTCAGTTTTATTTATTTACTTATTTATTTTGAGTTGGAGTCTCATTCTGCGCCCAGGCTGGAGTGCAGTGGTACACTCACAGTTGCTGTAGCCTCGGCCTGCTGGGCTCAGGCGATCCTTCTGCCTCAGCCTTCCAAGTAGCTGGAACTACAGGCGCGTGTCAGTACGCCCAGCAAATTTTTTATTGTAGAGATGAGGTCTCACCAAGTTGCCCAGGCGGGTCTCGAACCCATGGGCTCAGGGTCCACTCACCTCGGCCTCCCAAAGTGCTGGGATTACAGGCTGAGCCACCGAGCCTGGCTTAAACTGGAAAGCTTTCATTGGAATTAGCCCAAGGATGATTTCCTAATCACAGTCTTGCTTAAGATCTACTCATATAGAAAGACTTACAGTAAATCTTTCAAAAAACAGATGATTTATGCTACCATTTGGGTAAACAAGTGATACACCCAGTCTATAAACATACGTTGATAGTGTTGATGCACTTCTTTTTTTCTTGAGTTGGTGTCTCACTCTGTTGCCCAGGCTGGAGTGCAATGGCATGCTCATGGCCACCCCAGCGTTGACCTGCTGGACTCCAGCAATCCTTCCACCTCAGTCTTCTGAGTAGCTGGAATTATAGGCACATGCTACCGTGCCTGGCTAATTTTTTATTTATTATAGAGACGAGGTCTTGCCATGTTGTCTGAGCTGGTCTTGGATCCCTGAACTCAGGCAATCCTCTCGCCTCAGCCTCCCAAATTGCTGGGATTATAGGCTTGAGCCACCATGCCTGGCTAA
>NW_007259914.1:25540-29717 GCF_000164805.1 Carlito syrichta
AAAAAAGCCTGTAATCCCGTGCCTTTGGGAGGCTGAGATGAGTGGATTGCCTGAGCCCGCGGGTTCGAGACCCGCCTGGGCAGCAAGACCTTATCTCTACAATAAATCAAAAAATCAGCGGGGTGTGGTAGCGCGCGCCTGTAATTCTGGCTACTCGGAAGGCGGAGGCGGAAGGATCGCTGGAGCCCAGCAGGTCGAGGCTGCGGTGGCCGGGAGCGGCCACTGCACTCCAGTCTGGGCGACAGAGTGAGACTCCAACTCAAAACAAAACAAAACAAAATAAAACAAACAAACAAAATATGTGTACCACTTGAAAAAGATTTAGCTCACACTAGGTCATTTTGTTGAAATCATCTACCAGAATTTGAAATGTAAAAAACTATTTGAAGACCTTTATAGAGACAGAACAGAAAGATGTCATTCATTCTGATTGTATGAACATAATTATAATTAATAGGGCAGTATTTTTGCTATTTTATATTACTAGAGGACAAAAATTCAATAAATCGTATTGTGACTCAAGCCTGTAATCTCAACACTTTGAGAGGCTGACATGAGAGGACTGCCTGAGCCCACAGGTTCGAGATCAGCCTGGGCAACTTGGAGAGACCTCATCTTTATAATAAATAAAAAAATTAGCAGGGCGTGGTGGTGCGTGCTTGTATTTTCAGCTACTTGGAAGGCTGAGGCAGAAGGACCCAGCAGGTCCTGGCTGCAGTAGCTGTGAATGTGCCACTGCACTCCAGTCTGGGTGACAGAGTGAGACTCCGACTCAAAAAAAATGACAAATATAAAATTGGCAGACATCTTTATATTTTACAGGATGCAATAATTCGGTTTTCAAGCGTATGTTTTGTTTTGATATGGTTGTGACACAGATTTAATGTTGAACTACTCAATCGATGACAGTCGCGAGGTGAGGAGACCAGGGACAAGGTTTCCGTCCTACACGTTTGTTTCAGGCAGTTATATTTGCCTGAGTGTCTTGATACCATGGTGATAGTTTAGCAACAGTTAAACACAAATTAAGGTAATCTGTCATGCCAGACTCTGATAATCAGAAGTTGGTAGGTAGGACACTGGGAAGAAAAAATACTGATGTTTCATGGCTTAAGAAAAAAGAAACCTGGACTGGGCACAGTGGCTCACTCCTGTAATCCCAGTGCTTTGGGAGATCGAGGCGGGAAGATTGCTTGAGGCCAGGAGTTCAAGATCAGCTGGTCAACATAGTGAGACCCCACTCCTACAAAAATTTTAAAAATTAGCCAGGTGTGGTGATGTATACCTATAGTCCTAGCTACTCAGAGGCTGAGCCCGGGAGTTCAAGACTGCAGGTAGCTATAATTGTGCCACGGCCCTGTAACCTTAGGGGCAGAGTAAAACGTTGTCTCTAATTTTTTTTTTTGAGTTGCAGTCTCATTCTGTCGACCAGGCTGGAGTGCAGTGGCATGCTCATGGCCACCGCAGCCTCGACCTGCTTGGGCTCAGGAGATCCTTCTGCCTGAGCCTTTCAAGTAGCCGGAACTACAGGCGTGACCACACCCAGTTAACTTTTTGATTTATTGTAGAGATGATGTCTCACCATGTTGCCCAGACTGGTCTCGAACCCGCGGGCTCAGGCAATCCTCTGGCCTTCGTCTCCCAAAGTGCTGGGATTTAGACTTGAGCCACCGCGTCCGGCCAAACTTCATTTTTAATTTGTATTTTGAGTTGGGGTCTCATTCTGTCACCCAGACTGGAGTGCAGTTGCATGATCATGGCTCATGGCAGCCTCAAAATCTTGGGATCAAGGGATCCTCCCATTTCAGCTTCCGGAGTAGCTGGAACTACAGGTGCATGCCACCATGCTCGTATAATTTTTTAATTTTTCTGTAGAGACGAGGTCCTACCTTGTTTTCCAGGCCGGTCTCAAACTTCCAGACCCAAGCAGCAGTCCCCTCACCTCCCACCCAAAGTGCTGGGATTACAGGCATGAGCCACTGTGCTTGGCCTAAACTTCAAATTTGTGTCTTATATTTGATATTAAAATGAATGGGTGGTGCACAGGGACCCATGCCTGTAATCCCAGCACTTCAAGAGCCGAAGGTTGGGAAGACGACTTGAGCCCAGGAGTTTGAGGTTATGGAGAACCATGATCACACCACTGCACAGTAGCCTTGGCAACATAGCAAGAGCCTGTCTCAAAAAAAAAAAAAGGGGGAATCAAATTTGAGGATTTATACTTACCAATTTCAAAATTTAATATAAATCTACAGTAATCAAGATGATGTGGTACTGGTATAAAGATAGAGATCGATGGAACAGAATTGAGAGTTTGGAAACAAATCCTTATGGGGTGGAATGTATACACATTTTAAGAGATGTTATCTACGTATTACTTTTAGTTTGCTATCATTTTAAGTGTCTAGAACTGTGACATGGATTTTTAAATTTTTTTTTTTGAGTCAAAGTCTCACTCTGTCACTCAGGAGTGCAGATGCTCACGGCCACAGCAACTGCCTCTACCTGCTGGGCTCAGGCAATTCTTCCACCTCAACCTCCCAAGTAGCAGGGACTACATGCATGCACCAGCGTGCCTGCCTGACTTTTTTTTTTTTTTTTTTTTTTTTTTTTTGAGTTGGAGTCTCACTCTGTTGCTCAGGCTAGAGTGCAATGGCATGCTCATGGCCACCGCAACCTCGACCTGCTGGGTTCAGGCGATCCCTCTGCCTCGGCCTTCCAGGTAGCTGGAACTACAGACACCCACTACCACGCCCGACTTATTTTTTTATATATTGTGGAGACAAGGTCTTACCAAGTTGCCCAGGCTGGTCTCGAATCCCTGAGCTCAGGCAATTCTCTCGCCTCGGCCTCCCAAAGCGCTGGGAATACAGGCCTGAGCCACCGCACCCAGCCTGATTTTTGGACTTATTGTAGAGACGAGGTCTTTATGTTGCCCAGGCTGATCTTGAACTCCTAGGTTCAGACAATCCTCTTGCCTTGGCCTCCCAAAGTGCTGGGATTACAGGCATGAGCCATCACACCAAGCTAACTGTATTATTAATAAAACATGATTAACAATACGAGAAGCTACTCATAATGATGGAATGTATCCTCGTTTCAAACCTTAATCATATTTTTTTAAAAAGAACATCCTCATAGTTATTCAATTATAGCAAATGGATTAAAAACAAGCCAACCCAATCATCACTGGCCTTTTGTGCTTTGGTGAAGGTGTGGCAAGCCTTCTCCAGACCAAGGGGCAAATTCCTACAGATTCTAAAGACAATCCTTGGATTTCAACTACAAGTGAGTTTTAAAGACAAAGGAACAGGCAGGAATGGACCTTCCTGAAACTAAGAACTCCAGGGACATGCTGAAAGGGATTTTCTGGGCCATTGTTTTTCTGTTTTGCTTTGTTTTGTATTTTTGAGTTACAGTCTCACTCTGTTGCCCAGGCTCATGGTCACTGTAACCTCGACCTGCTGGGCTCAGGTGATCCTCCTGCCTCAGCCTTCCAAGTAGCTGGAACTACAGGCATGCGCCACTGCGCCCTTCTAATTTTTTGATTTATCGTAGAGATGAGGTCTCACCAAGTTGCCCAGGCTGGTCTCGAACAGGTGAGCTCAGGCAATCCTCTCACCTCAACCTCCCAAAGTGCTGGGAATATAGGCGTGAGCCACCTGGCCTTGTCTTTCAGATGTTATCTATGTATTACTTTTATTTTGCCATAATCACAAGTGTCTGGACACTGATGGTAACCACTTTTCCCATCTCTTGTAACTTCAGAAGTCAAGCATGACTTGTAGTCACCTACAATTTTGTTTTTTTAGTCAGAGTCTCACTCATTCACCCAGGCTGGAGTGCAGTGGCATGCTCATGCCCACTGCAGCCTCGACCTGGTGGGCTCAGATAATCCGTCCACCTCAGCCTTCCAAGTATCTGGAACTATAGGTGTGCACCATCACGCCTGGCTACTTATTTTGATTTACTGTAAAGATGAAGTCTCACCAAGTTGCCCAGGCTGTGTCTCAAACCCCTGGCTTAGGCAATCTTCTCACCTTCACCTCCCAAAGTGCTGGAATTACAGGTGTGAGCCACTGCACCTGGCCAGCTTTTTCCTTTCTTAAAATGTGTTTACACCAGGTGTGGTGACTCACACCTATAATCCCAGCACTTGGGAGGTAGAGGCGAGCGG
>NW_007259914.1:30341-37248 GCF_000164805.1 Carlito syrichta
AAAAAAAAAAAAAAAAAAAAAAAAAAAAAAATGATAACAGTAATACATTTTATTACCTTAAATAAAAACACACACACACACAAACCAAAAAAACAAAAACTGCTTGTTCAAAACTCCCCTAATATAGCTACTTGTCAGGTTTTGAAGATCACTGAGGATTATTCAGATTACTTTCTGTCACTGGGATTTGACATGAATTCCATGACAAAAACATCCTTCATTTTTGGGGCCATTTTGCACTAATGCATGTCTTTTAGCACAAGGTGGTAGGGGTCACCCACATCTTGAGCCACAGCAATGACAGTGCTCCAGATAAGATAAAGCCACACACATTGGAGAATGAGACCACCACAGCCTCCACTTCCTGGGCTCAGGTTATCTTTCCGCCTCAGCCTTCCAAGTAGCTGGGGCCACAGGCACGCATCACTATGCCTGGCTGATTTTTTAATTTATTATAGAGTCGAGATCTCGCTGTATTGTCCAGACTGGTCTCAAATCCCTGGGCTCAAGCAATCCTCTCCCCTCTACCTCCCAAAGTGCTGGTCTGTGCCATGGCACCTGGGCTGGCATTGAGATGTTTAGAGAAGAATGGCTCCAGGCATGGGAGGAAGCAAGAGGACAGGTGGTCAGAGAAGAGGGGAGAATCCAGACTGAGGCAGGGGACAGGCGGCTGTGGCAGGCTGCAACATGACACGCTGCAGGCAAGGGCAGGGTGGTGTGCGGGGCCAGACATTCCACAGAGAGGACCTTACCGGTGAACGGCAAGCAGCCATCTCTGCAGAGGTGTGTAGCAACAGACGCGAAGTACTTGTTCAGCAAGGATTCTGTGTGTCCCCAGAGTGCTGGCCTTGGTCTGGGTGCCAGGGACCTGTAGGGAATGACTGATGGCAAAGGGTGAAGACTTGGTAGACTATCAGAGGTTTCTTGGTCAAGCTGGAGGGAGAAAAAAGGAGGTGGGAAGGAGAAACAGGGCGAAGTAAGAAATTTAACCGGCCGGGCTCGGTGGCTCAGCCTGTAATCCCAGCACGTTGGGAGGCCGAGGTGAGTGGATAGCCTGAGCCCCCGGGTTCGAGACCCGCCCGGGCAACTTGGCGAGACCTCATCTCTACAATAAATAAAAAATGATCCGGGCGTGGTAGCGCGTGCCTGTAGTTCCGGCTACTCGGAAGGCTGAGGCGGAAGGATTGCCAGAGCCCAGCTGGTTGAGGCTGCGGTGACCAGGAGCGGTCACTGCACTCCCGTCTAGGTGACAGAGTGAGACTCCAACTCAAAAAAAAAAAAAAAGAAATTTAATCTTAGGTATGGGGAGAACTAAGCACACTCACAGCCAGCAGATGAGACACTGAAGATTTGAGAACAGGGACAGGAGGCAAGAGGTGACAGGCTTAAGATCTTTGGGAAAGAGGAAAGACAAGCAAAAGAAAGCCAAGCATGGTGGCTCACGCTTGTAATCCTAGCACTTTGGGAGTCCAAGGTGGGAGGATCGCTTGAGACCAGGAGTTCAAGACCAGCTTGGGCCACATAGCAAGACCTGTCTCTATATTAAAATTGATTAATAAAATTTAAAAAAGAGAAGCAAAAGAAGGAAAGAGGCACATCTGGAAAGAACCTCCAGTGTGAGGGGGCCAGTCGGTCAGAGGTGGTCTCTGCCAGCTTCTGCCTCTGTAAATGGGGGACTCAGACCTGCTCTGGGTGTTTGTGGACATTAAACCAAGTGGGGACCTGGGAGCTTGCAATGACGGGGCCTTTAGCATATACTTGAAGATAAGACACACAGGGTGGAGAGTGCAGCTGGGTCAGGCCAGGAGTGCTGGAGGCTTGGAGGATTGATTGGCAATTCTGAGGGGAGGAGGCAGGCCAGTGGCTAATGAATAAATTCTTCCCTCTAGCAAGAGACGGGAGAGCAGAGCCCTTCTAGAGCCTTGAGGCTACCTATTCATCACCACTAGCCATCCCCAGAAAGTGGACTGAGAGGTCACTGAGGAATGTCTCCGTGCCCCAAATTTCTCCCTTGAGACAGTCTGAAATTATAAGAACTTAATATGCGCTAAAAAGTAAATATCCCAGCCGGGCTCGGTGGCTCAGCCTGTAATCCCGTGCCTTTGGGAGGCTGAGGTGAGTGGGTTGCCTGAGCCCGCGGGTTCGAGACCCGCCTGGGCAGCGAGACCTCATCTCTACAATGAATCAAAATCAGCCGGGCGTGGTAGCGCATGCTTGTAATTCCGGCTACTTGAAAGGCTGAGGCGGAAGGATCGCAGGAGCCCAGCAGGGTGAGGTTGTGGTGGCCGGGAGCGGCCACTGCACTCCAGTCTAAGCGACAGAGTGAGACTCCAACTCAAAAAAAAAAAAAGAAGTAAATATCCCTGAGGAAGGGCAGGGAATATCAGTATTTCGTACCTTAGAGCGAATTAGTGAATTTGCTCTAAGTATAATTGAGGAAGAGGCCAGGAACTCCCTGTGGGCGTGGCAGAGACCTGTCACTCAGTGGGGAGGGGGTGGGGCTACTGCTCCCAAAGGTCCCATTTACACTGGCAAGGTACGCGGAAGCAGCTGGGAAACAGAGAGGGAGACAGGAGAGGTCCTGGGGAACGCAGAGAGGTCGCTTTCGAACTGCAGAGTCCAGGCTACAAGTCATAAGGCTTAGGTCACCGCGAGGCAGCTACATGAGGAGTTTCCAGAAGCTTTCTGGCTTTCCCCCTCGACCAGCTGGGCTCAGGCGATATGTCCACCTCAGCCTTTTAAGTAGCTGGAACTACAGGTGCACGTCACCACGCCCGTCTAATTTTTTGATTTATTGTAGAGACGAGTTCTCACCAAGTTGTCCAGGCTGGTCTCGAACCTCTGGACTCAGGCAATTCTCTCACCTCGGCCTCCCAAAGTGCTGGGATTACGGGCTTGAGCCACCGCACCTGGTCTAATCTCCCTTTTCTTACATTTGACTTTTAGCCAACTGTTCAATCTCATTTTACAGACAAGGAAACCAAGGCCCAGGAGTAGTGACTTACACAAGGTCACACAGCAAACCAGAAGGGAAGCCAGATTAGAGGCGCTCCACGACCCTGCCAGTGCCCCACGGTACCCGGCCACCTGTTCTGTACCCGGCCACCTGTTCTGTGACACCTCCAGTTGGCCGGAGTGCCTGCAATCCAAAGGGCACCGGGGAATACAAAGCATGACTCCTCCCTTGTGGGAGTTAATGATTAAAATCTGGCCTGATCTGAAACATCTTAACCACAGTTACTCATTAAGCCAATTTCAGTGACAAAAGACACTGCAGACAGAAGAGTGGAGTGTTCTTTTAAACTGCATCTCCAGGCCTTAAGCTGCAGTGACATAAACTGTACAATGACAATATTTCAAAATATGCCACCTTAACATCTGGACTTGACATTTTCTCCCCATTGCATGCCATGTGCTAGGCCCTGAGAAAGTGGCTTTGTAACTTTTGGGAGGAGGAGTTTAACTAAAATAACTTCATTTAGTGTTTGAGTGAAGCAGGTAATAAAATCTGTTTGCTGTGTTCGCTGTCTCCAGATAGGGCTGTAATTACACCACATAGGGAAGAAAGGTAGCTGAGCTTCAATCTAGATCATTTATGTCAACTCAGCCTTCTTGTCAACGGGGCTCTCATATTGCATGCGTGCAAACCACAAAAATCATCTCCTGTGGACACACAGAGACAGTGTCCGGTTGCAGACCCGTGAGATTGCTTGTATTCTTTCTGTAATTGGATGTCTGTGGTTCCAGACCAAAATTTGACATTCTGAGGTTAAAAGAAAACTCTTACTAATAAATTCCCTGGCACAATTCTATTTCTGAAACCTGTAAAAATTAAACATATTCCTTAAACTAAGGTAGTATATTTGAATACATGTCACTTGAAAAAAGTTCCCTTTTCATTGAAAAAGTTTGGTTGTTGGAAATGTGTTTGAAGAAAAAAAATGTGACCTTCAAGAAAGAAAAACAGACGATTCCCAATATAACCAATTTAACATCTGATAACATTTTAATTTCCGACTTCATATATTTGGCAACATTTCGGCAATTTCTTCAAAAAAATCATATAAAAACCACGAAGCACAGAATATATCCCTCTTGTATCTAGAAATACAGAGACACAATTGCCAGATGACAAAAAAAAGCATATGTTTCTTAGTGCACTGTACGACTCTCCGTTATGAGAACTGGTCACTACTTTTGCAAGTGACAGTCCTCCCTGGCTGGCATTGATGGCGTTTCTCTTGACACCTGCAGCTTCCAGCTCGCTCCATCCTCTCTAGAAGGAAAACCACAGGCCACCGCCCTGGCGCCATCGCTGGCTGGGCCCAATCAATACAGACTTCTTTCCTGTCCATTTGCTGAGGTCACAGGAGCGAATCTCATTAATTATTTCTGCTACTGCAGCCTCAAGTGTGCTTCTGGCGTGACAAGTGAAATAACTGCTTGACCTTTTTTTCTTCTAATTTTGTTTGTAGCAGTTCCAGAAAGAAGGCAGTATTCATTTAGCAAAGGGATAAAGGGAAGGAAAAAAAATGTATGTGTTTTTCAAGTCATTAACACATTTTAGCTATTTCATCCCGAAAGCTCTCCCGATCACCTCGTTCCCTGGGCTCTTCAGCTAATTAACAATAGTGTCTTTTTAATTTGGTGTCACGAAAATCTGGTCACAGCAAACACAATGTTTTCTAAAGCAGATCTGGCCTCCGAGGGAGGAAAGCTCGCCAGGGCTTCCAGGGCCTTGTTTCCATGGTAACGACACAGGTCAATAGCTGAAGTCACACCTTTGCCAGCTTTGATTGTTTCTCGCAACTGTTAAGAAACAAATGCACAATAAAAGTCAGTTTTCAAGGTACCCAGTATGCGCCATAATTAAGACGGGGAGGGGAGGTGGGAAGGAAAAAATGGGGAGAAATCACGCAGATTCAGTCTTTCTGCTATGTTATTTTGAGGAAAAGCGGACAGCATTCCCCAGTGAAGCTGAGGCTCAGTGTTTCCTATGGTTGCCTGGTATCTGCACCGTGGCAGCACAATGGGTTCCAATCAGCTTAATTACACCCCCTCCCACCCCTTTATATCTTGAGATGTGCCATGCTGGGGGATGGAGGCCATGGAGGCAAAGGGCATTTCCATCTCTGGCATTTCAAACTCAGCAGCCTGATATTCCCATGCGAGGAAGTCTTCACTAACATCTTAGTTAATACCTTTTTTTAGCACCATATGTTGACACAATAGTCCATATGAAGATTCAAGAAAGACACAGTATTAGATTTGAACGCCTCATTTTTTTTTTTTTTTTAATTTGAGTTGGAGTCTCACTCCGTCGCCCAGACTGGAGTGCAGTGGCCGCTCCCGGCCACCGCAGCCTCGACCTGCTGGGCTCCGGCGATCCTTCCGCCTCAGCCTTCCAAGTAGCCGGAATTACAGGCATGCGCTACCATGCCTGCTGATTTTTTGATTTATTGTAGAGATGAGGTCTCGCTGCCCAGGCGGGTCTCGAACCCGCGGGCTCAGGCAATCCACTCACCTCAGCCTCCCAAAGGCACGGGATTACAGGCTGAGCCCGGCTTGAACGCCTCATTTTTAAAACTGAAAGATTTTAGATTTTACTCAACTGGGAAGAAGAACTAAAACTCCGTTTGTAAATAATAAAGTTAGCATGATGTGGTGGTGTGTGCCTGTATTCCCAGCTACTGGGGGGCTGAGGTGGGAGGATTGCTTGAGCCCAGGAGTTCAAGGCTGCAGTGAGCTATGATTGTGCCACTGCATTCCAGCCTGGGGAACAAAGCGAAACCTTGTCTCTAAGGGAAAAAAAAAAAAAGAGCCGGGTGTGGTGGCTCATGCCTGTAATCCCAGCACTTTGGGAGACAGAGGCAAGAGGATTGCATAAGCCCAAGAGTTTGAGACCAGCCTGGGTCACATGGCACGATCTCATCTCTACAGCTGGGTGTGGTGGAGCATTGCCTGTAGTCCTAGCTACTTGGGAGGCTGAAGCAGGATTGCCTGAATAAAGTAAACTCGTGCAGACAAATGAAGTTGACTTTCTTTTTTTTTTTTTTGAGTTGGAGTCTCACTCTGTTACCCAGGTTAGAGGGAGGGCAGTGGCACAGTTCCAGCCACCACAGCCTCAACCTGCTGGGCTCAGGTGATCCTTCAGCCTCAGCCTTCTAAGCAGCTGGAACTCCAGGCACACACCACCATGCCCAGCTAACTTTTTTATTAATTGTAGAGATGAGGTCTCACCAAGTTGCCCAGGTTGGTCTCGTACCCTTGGGCTCAGGAAATCCTCTCACCTTGGCCTCCCAAAGTGCTGGGATTATAGGCGTGAGCCACCGCATCTGGCCTATGTCCTGTACTTTCTTTCTTTTTTTTTTTGAGTCAGAGTCTCACTCCGTTGCTCAGGCTAGAGTGCAGTGGCATGCTCATGGCCACTGCAGCCTTGACCTGCTGGGCTCAGGTGATCTTTCTGCCTCAGGTTTCCAAGTAGCTGGAACCACAGGCATGCGCCACCATGCTCTGCTGATTTTTTGACTTATTGTAGAGATGAGGTCAGCCCAGGCTGGTCTCAAAGCAGCGGGCTTAGGCAATCCACTTGCCCCCACCTTCCAAAGTACTTGGATTACAGGTGAGAACCACCGTGCCTAGCCTTATATATCCTGCACTTTCATTCACGGTGACACTGTATGACTTCAGCTTAATTCCTCTATTGCCGAGTGCTTTTTTGCAGTCGCCTCCTAAAGAGTCTTCCTCCTCCCCAGTTCTGCACCCTGGTCCATCTGCACGCTGCTGAGGAGAGTTTTATAAGATGCAAACGCATCCGGGTTTGGTGGCTCAGCCTGTAATCCCGCGCCTTTGGGAGGCTGAGGTGAGTGGATTGCCTGAGTCCGCGGGTTCGAGACCCGCCTGGGCA
>NW_007259914.1:37455-43220 GCF_000164805.1 Carlito syrichta
CCTTCCGAGTAGCTGGAACTACAGGTGCGCGCTACCATGCCTGGCTCATTTTTGATTTATTGTGGAGATGAGGTATCACCAAGTTGCCCATGTGGGTCTCGAACCCGCGGGCTCAGGCAATCCACTCATCTCAGCCTCCCAAAGTGCGGGATTACAGGCTGAGCCACCGAGCCCGGCTGAGATCTTGCCGAGAACCCTCCACAGCTTCCCAACAGCCTTAAGGGAAGAGTCCAGGCTCTTTCCTGGGGCGTCGGTGGTCCCTCCTGAGCTGGCTCGTTCCCAGCCTCATCCTTCCACCTTCCTGTGCGTTTAGGGAAACCTGCTGCTGTTCTCGGCGATGACCTACAGCTTCCTCTGGGGCTGTCGTCCCACCTCCCACAGCTTCCCCATTCTGCCTGGTGAAGTGCACTCAGCTAGGATGATGCCCTGCGGGTGAGCTGCCCTGCTTCCTCTGGGCCAGTGTGCCCTACGTACATCTGGAGACAGCATTAGTACACAATGCTGTGTCCAATGCTCCATTCACTTGTCTGTCTATTCATGGGACTTCAAGTTACTTACTCCATAATTTATTATTTTTTAATTTTTATTTTGAGTCAGAGTCTCACTCTGTTGCCCGGGTTGGAGTGCAGTGGCATGCTCTCACGGCCATCGCAGCCTCAACCTGCTGGGCTCAGGGGATCCTTCTGTCTCAGCCTTCCAAGTAGCTGGAACCACAGGTGTGTGCCACCATGCCCGGCTAATTTTCTGATTTACTGTAGAGATGAAGTCTCATCAACTTGCCCAGGCTGGTTTCAAACACCTGGACTCAAGCAATCCTCTTGCCTCTGCCTCCAAAAGTGCTGGGATTACTAGCGTGAGCCACTGTGATTGGCTGCCTTTTTTTTTTTTTAATTGTTTCATTTAGTTTGTTTCTCTATTACCTTTATTCAGCTAGGTTTGACTGAATGTTTGATGGTAGCTAGTAGGATATTCACTGAAAATTACTCAAGACCTAAGAGTTAGGTTTTCTCACCCAGTGACTGTATTCCTCTGGTCAATACGAAAATCCAGAGTTGGGCTCCTGGGGTTTTGTATACATAGCAACGTTCCTGACAGCTTCCACATATAAAATACCCATTCCATGACCCATCAGTAACCTCATCCTTCATAGAAGGCATCATTCCTCACTGACATCTGTAAACACTCCCATCAGCTAAGCACAAACTACTGGCTCAAAGGAAATCCTCTAGATGCAATAAACCGTGAATAAAGCTCATTTTTTTTTTTTTTTTTGAGTTGGAGTCTCACTCTGTCGCCCAGACTGGAGTGCAGTGGCCGCTCCCGGTCACCGCAGCCTCGCCTGCTGGGCTCTGGCGATCCTTCCACCTCAGCCTTCCAAGTAGCCAGAATTACTGGCATGCGCTACCACGCCCGGCTGATTTTTTGATTTATTGTAGAGATGAGGTCTCGCTGCCCAGGCAGGTCTCGAACCCGCAGGCTCAGGCAATCCACTCACCTCAGCCTCCCAAAGGTGCGGGATTACAGGCTGAGTCACTGAGCCCAGCTCAAAGCTCATTTTTTACTGCAGATTAGAATAGGTGCTAGGTCTATCTTGATAAGAAAGATCTTGTTCTTTGTAAATAAATGTGACAAAAGACACATTAAACTGGGGTTCCTAAGCTTGGCTGGCCATAAGACTCACCTGGTCAGCTTTATTTTATTTATTTTTTTGAGTCAGAGTCTCACTCCATCACCCAGGTTGGAGTGCAGAGTGGCACGCTCATGGCCACCGCAGCCTCTACCTGCTGGGCTCAGGAGATCCTTCCGCCTCAGCCTTCCAAGTAGCTGGAACCACAGGCACGTGCCACCATGCCTGGCTATTTTTAATTTTGATTTATTGTAGAGATAAGGTCTTGCCATGTTGCCCAGGCTGGTCTCGCATCCATAGACTCAAGCAATCCTCTCACCTTGACCTCCCAAAGTGCTGGGGTTATAGGCGTGAGTCACTGCCAGGCCTGGTCACCTGTAAAATGTAGACGCCTAGTCCTCCAGGCCTGGAGAGGGATTCTATGAGGCCTGAATAGATTATGAGGTCATTCCAATGATTAGTCAGCCTTAGGAGTACGTTACTCGCTGGGGCAAGTATTTTGAGTTACTGATTTGAAATCGTTGTGTTGGGTCTATATATACTAACCATATTTTCACTGGTTATCTTTGCAACGACCAAATTAGATTCAACAAGCATTTATTGGGCATCTATATAAACCCAGCATATTGCTTAGTAGAGGCTACAGAGAAAAACACAGCTGTTCCCTCCTAGGACTACCTGTTAGAGAGGGCATACACAGATCTGTACGACCAAGAGGGTTAAGTGGAACAGTGATGGACTGAACCCATGACCTTGATTTTAACAACTAAAGATAACAATTGTTTTTTCTTTTTTTTTTTTTGAGTTGGAGTCTCACTCTGTCGCCCGGATTGGAGTGCAGTGGCACACTCCCGGCCACCGCAGCCTCGACCTGCTGGGCTCTGGCGATCCTTCCGCCTCAGCCTTCCAAGTAGCTGGAACTACAGGCACGCGCTACCACGCCCAGCTAATTTTTTCATTTATTGTAGAGATGAGGTCTCACCAAGTTGCCCAGGTGGGTCTCGAACCAGCAGGCTCAGGCAATCCACTCACCTCAGCCTCCCAAAGTGCTGGGATTACAGGCTGAGCCACCGAGCCCAGCTTGTTATTTCTTTTTTTGAGTTGGAGTCTCACTCTGTTACCCAGGCTAGAGTGCAGTGGCACACTCATGGGCACCGCAGTCGCGATCTGCTGGACTCAGGTGATCCTTCTGCCTCACCCTTCCAAGTAGCTGAAAGTACAGGCATGCACCATCACGCCCAGCTAATTTTTATTGATTTGTTGTAGAGATGAGGTCTCGCCAAGTTGCCCAGGTCTCGCCAAGTTGCCCAAGTTACCCGTGGGCTCAGGTAATCCTCTCACCTTGGCGTTCCAAAGTGCAGGGATTATAGGTGTGGCCACTGTGCCTGGCCTACACAATTTTTTTTTCATTTTTCATTTTCTTTTTTTTTTCGAGTCAGAGTCTCACTCTGTTACCCAGACTGGAGTGCAGTGGCACGCTGCTCATGGCCACCACAGCCTTGACCTGCTAGGTTCAGGTGATCCTTCTGCCTCAGCCTTCCAAGTAGCTGGAACTACAGGCATTCACCACCATGCCCAGCTAATTTTTTGACTTACTGTAGAGATGAGGTCTCACCAAGTTGCCAAGGCTGGTTTCAAACTCCTGGACTCTGGCAATCCTCTTGCCTTGGCCTCCCAAAGTGCTGGGATTGTAGGTTTGAGCTACCGTGCCAGGGCCATTTTTAATGTTCTTATCCCACCTGCTTGGTCTTTGCAAGAAAGGACCTCTATTAAAAAAAGTTCTTTCCATTCTTGCCTTCACCTGCATTAGGACTGGATAAAGCCCGAGCTGATGCACAGATGAAACTTTCTACAGCAGATGTGGCAAACGTGTTTGTATGCTCACTCTGGCTGTAATCATAAATAGCACAACAGAGACAAAGGGCGAATCATTGTCAGTGTTTCATTTTCCTGATAGAGCATTTTATAGCACTAATATAATTAAATCTCTAATTAAGTCAATGATAACTGTATCAATGCAGTATCACCTGAAATAAATTAAGTCCAAATCCCCTGCCAGAGGATCCAATTAAAGATATTAATGAAGAGAGACATAGAAAGTACTTAAAGTTAAGTGCACTATTATTTAACATTTGTTAAGCACCTTTTGAGTGATACAAGTTGCCCTTATATAAAAGACCCTTTTGAGAAAATCCATATATATCTCTGAAAACTATTTGGTTCAAAAGTTCTTTTATTTTATTTTATTATTTTTTAATTTTGAGTGAGAGTCTTACTCTGTCCCCCAGGCTGGAGTGCAGTGGCACGCTCATGGCCACTGCAGCCTCGACCTGCTGGACTCAGGCAATCCTTCTGCCTCAGCCTTCCAAGTAGCTGAAATTACAGGCGTGCCACCCTGCCCGGCTAATAAAAAGTCCTTTTAAGATATTAAAGAGGGCTGGGTGTGGTGACTCAAGTCTGTAATCCTAGAAACTTTGGGAGGCCAAGGCGAGAGGACTGCCTGAGCCCAGGGGTTGGAGACCAGCCTGGGCAACTTGATGAGACCTAGTCTCCACAATAAATCAAAAAAATTAGCTGGGTGTGGTGGCTCATGCCTGTAGTTCTAGTTACTTGAAAGGCTGAGGCAGAAGGATTGCCTGAGACCAGCAGGTCAAGGCTGCGGCGGCTGTGTACATACCACTGCATTCCACCCTGGGCGACAAAGTGAGACTCCGACTCAAATAACATAAAATATAAATAAATAAATAAACAAATAAAATATTAAGGAGAAGTCTTTGGGTGGGATCTGCCAAGTTTTAGAAGTGGAAGCAGCAGCCACTCTGTCCCAAGAAACCAGAGGAAGCCTTTAAGACCCAGGAGGAGCTGGGCTTGGTGGCTCAGCCTGTAATCCAGCGCCTTTGGGAGGCTGAGGTGAGTGGATTGCCTGAGGTGAGTGGATTGCCCACCGCCTGAGCAACTTGGCGAGACCTCATCTCTACAATAAATCAAATAATCAGCCGGGCATGGTAGCGCATGCCTGTAGTTCTGGAGGCCAGCAGGTCGAGGCTGCGGTGGCCGGGAGCGGCCACTGCACTCCAGTCTGGGCGACCGAGTGAGACTCCAACTCAAAAAAAAAATAAAAAATAAAAAAAGACTCAGGAGTGCCAGGTGTGGTGGCTCATGCCTACACTTTAGGAGGCCAAGGTGAGAGAATTGCCTGAGTTTACGGGTTCAAGATCAACCTGGGCAACTTGGCAAAACCTCATCACTACAATAAGTAAATTTAAAAAAAATTAACCAGGTGTGGTAGATCCAGCTACTTGGAAGGCTATAGTTCCAGCTACCTGGAAGGCTGAAGTGGAAGGATTACCTGAACCCAGCAGGTCAAGGCTGTGGCGGCCGTGAGTGTGCTACTGCACTCCAGCCTGGGCGACAGAGTGAGACTCAGACTCGAAAAAAAAAACTCAGAAGAAAGCCCAAGCATAGTCTTACTCCCCTGTCCCCTCCAGATGTCGGGATGAGTGAGGCTGAGTGACATGGATAAGAGTCCACTGCAAATTTGTAGAATAGCCTGGGTTTTGTTTCTGCATACCCAGAGCTCTTCCTCTTCACAGCACTGAATGAGGCTTGGAGATAACCCCAAGGTTTCTTCACCCAACTACGTAGCATGCTCAGAGAAAGCAGAGATGCCAAAACTCACTGGGACATGGAAAAGGCTTTGTTCTGGAGACACAGTGTTACAGGGAGTGAGGGGCCGGAAAACAATACACGCAAGTATTCTCACAGTTGAAAACATGTGGATGAAGTAACAGGAAACCAATGGCAGCCCCGATGTTACGGGAAGAGGCCACAGACTGCCTGACCCACTGGCAGAAGTGGACCACGTGTCTCCAGTGGAGATGATGAGGCTGGCATTACAACAAGATGCAGTATTGACAAGGGACTTCAACCTTTGAACATCTATTTAAACTCACATTCTGCAGGTGACAGATTCTTGGTGTACCCCATTGAAAATCTTATGCATTGGCTGGGCTCGGTGACTCAGCCTGTAATCCCAGTACTTTAGGAGGCCGAGGTGAGTGGACTGCCTGAGCCCGCAGGTTTGAGACCCGCCTGGGCAACTTGATGAGACCTCATCTCTACAACAAATCAAAAAATT
>NW_007259914.1:43240-44753 GCF_000164805.1 Carlito syrichta
CTCCAGTCTGGGCGACAGAGCAAGACTCCAACTCAAAAAAAAAAAAAAAAATCTTATGCATCAGAAGATAGAAGAAGCACTTTTTGTTTAGTTATGACAATATAATTGGATGTAATGGTGATAGGAATCTTGCAAAAAAAAAAAAAAAAGTATAGTATTGTCATCTTGGTATTAGAATCAGGGAAAGGTTAGATGTGGTGGCTCATGCCTGTAATCCCAGCACTTTGGGAGGCCCAGGTGGGAGGATCACTTGAGCCCAGGAGTACAAAGCCAGATCGGGCAACCTAGCAATACTTCGTTTCTATAAAAAATACAAAAATTAGTTGAGTGTGGTGGTATGCACCTCTAGGCCCAGTTACTTGGGAGGCTGAGACAGGAGGAGCACTTGAGTCCAGGAGGTCAAGGCTGCAGTGAGCCAGAATCATGCCACTGCATTCCAGTCTGGGAAACAGAGTAAGACTGTCTCAAAAAAAAAAAAAAAAAAAGAATCAGGGGTTGGGTGTGGTGGCTCAGCCTGAAATCCCAGCACTTGGGGAGGCTGAGGTAAGAGGATTGTCTAAGCCTGGGGGTTCGAGACCAGCCTAGGCAACTTGGTGAGACCTTGTCTTTACAATGAAACACAAAAACTAGTCAGGCATGGTGGCGTATGACTGTAGTTCTGGCTACTTGGAAGGCTGAGGAGGAAGGATCGCCTAAGCTCAGCAGGCTGAGGCTGTGGTGGCTGTGAGTGTGCCACTGCACTTCAGCCTACTCAAACAAACAAACAAAAAAAAGAGTCAGGGAAAGAACCCAGGCATGGTGGCACATGCCTATAATCCCAGCTACTCAGGAGGCTGATGTGGGAGGATCACTTGGGCCCCTCAGGTGTTTGAGGCTGTAGTGCACTATGGTTGGCTTGTGAATAAGCTCACTGTATTACAGCCTGGGCAAAATAGTGAGACCTCATCTCCTTTTTTTTTTTCAGTTGGAGTCTCTCACTCTGTCATCCAGGCTGGAGTGCAGTGGCACGCTCACGGCCACCGCAGCCTTGACCTGTTGGGCTCAGGTGATCCTTTCGTCTCAGCCTTCCAAATAGCCAGAACTACAGGCACATTCTACCACACCTGGCTAATTTTTTGATTTATTGTAGAGCTGGGTGTCACCAAGTTGTCCAGGCTGTTCTTGAACCCGTGGGCTCAGGCAATCCTCTCACCTCGGTCTCCCAAATTGCTGGGATTACAGGCTTGAGCCACTGCGCCTGACCTTAAATGCTTTTAAAGTGCTGTTCCTGGTAGAAGAATGTTCACAACTAATAACCTCGTCAGGAAGCCTGAAACCCAGAATCAAAGACTGATGGGGTTTATGGGGGGAAGAGACAATATAGAAACCAGGACTTAAACATGTAGAAACTGCAAGTCAAACAAGAAGAACAAGTATACTCAAACATCTGCAGAAGGCACTACAGTATTAAGAGAAGACAAATAAGCCGGGCTCGGTGGCTCAGCCTGTAATCCCGCGCCTTTGGGAGGCTGAG
>NW_007259914.1:44773-45553 GCF_000164805.1 Carlito syrichta
TTCACTCACCTTAGCCTCCCAAAGGCGTGGGATTACAGGCTGAGCCACCAAGCCTGGCTGTCAGGGACTCTTGGATGCAGCTTTCATGCAGCTCCCTGTGACCTTCCTTTCTCAATACCACCCATACACCCAATTCAAACATAATGTAATTTAATATAATGTAATGTAATGTAATGTAATATAATATAATACTCTCAGAAAAATAGGTGGCACCCAGTCCCCCTCCAACCCTCAGCTTCTCCCTCCCACCTTCAGCTTCTCCCTCCCTGTGCCTGAAACTTCTCCAGGCTTTCCTCTCTGGCACTGCCCCCTGCCCTCTGTCGTCCTCCTCACTCTGGACAGCCAGCTTCCAGCACAGGGAACCCCCACAGAGGCATCCACTCACTCCTGTCCCTTCCTGCATGGAATGCACACAATGTTGCTCCCAGCTATTGAAAGACTGCAAGACATCTCAGAGAGAGGCTCAGCTGCTCATGACTTCATAAGCAGGACAAAATAAAAATAATGAGGACAAAGGTGAATTCTGGAACACAAACCAGTGAATTTACGGACAATTTATGGATATTTGTCCCCTCCAATGTCATGTTGAAATGTGGTCCCCAGTGTTGGGAGGGGCCTAGTAGGAGGTACTTGGGGCACAGAGGCAGGTTTCTCAGGAATGGCTTGCTGCCACTCTCCCTCCTAATCACTAGAGAGTTCTCACTGTTAAAAAGATCCTAGAAGCCAGGCTCGGTGGCTCAGCCAGTAATCCCGCGCTTTGGGAGGCTGAGGTGAGTGGAT
>NW_007259914.1:45573-47986 GCF_000164805.1 Carlito syrichta
CACTCACCTCAGTCTTCCAAAGGCGCGGGATTACAGGCTGAGCCACCGAGCCCGGCTCATCCTCTCCTTTTCGTGTGGCCACTCGGCTGGTAGCTTCAGAGATAGCAAAGATGGAGTATCTTGGGATTTTTGAAATTTAGTCCTTTGTGGATGAGGCAGAGAAATGGTGTCTAGATTAGCAAGACTGCAAGACATCTCAGAGAGGAGAGACTCAACTGCTCATGTCTTCAAACACAGGACAAAAGAAAAAAGAATGAGGACAAAGGTACATTCTGGAATACAAGCAAGGGGATTTATGGACAATTTATGGATATTTGTGGTAATATGGATTAGAACATGTAAAACAATTCTTAGAAAACGTTCTGGGGTAGATAGATGAATGAGTAAGGGGTTAGTGGATAGATGGATGAGAATGTGGGTGGATGTGTGGCTGAGTAAGTGGGACAATGGATGGATGGATGGGTTGATGGTTAGATGAGTAAGTGGGTGGGTGGAGGGATGGATGGATGGATGGATGGATGGATGGATGGATGGATGGATAGGTAGATGGATGGATGGGTAGATGGATGGATGAATGAGTAAATGGGTGAGTGGAGGGATGGATGGATGGATGGATGGATGGATGGATGGATGGATGGATGGATGGATGGATGAGTGGATGGATGGGTAGATGGATGGATGAGTAAATGGGTGGGTGGGTGTATGTATGTATGTATGGATGGATGGATGGATGGGTAGATGGATGCATAAGCGGGTGAGTGTGTGGATGAGTAGGTGGGACAATGGATGGATGGACGGGTTAATGGATAGATGAGTAAGTGGGTGGGTGGAGGGAGGGAGGGATGGATGGATGGATGGATGGATAGGTGGATGGATAGACGGATGGATGGGTAGATGGATGGATGAATGAGTAAATGGGTGGGTGGAGGGATGGATGGATGGATGGATGAGTGGATGGACGAGTAGATGGATGGATTAGTAAGTGGATGGATGAGTAGGTGGATGGGTGAGTGGGTGAAAGTATGTATGTATGTATGTATGGATGTATGGATGGATGGATGGGCAGATGGATGGATAAGTGGGTGAGTGTGTGGGTGAGTAGGTGGGACAATGGATGGATGGATGGGTTGATGGATAGATGAGTAAGTAGGTGGGTAGAGGGATGGATGGATGGATAGATGAATGGATGGGTAGATGGATGGATGGATGAGTAAATGGGTGGGTGGAGGGATGTATGTACGTATGGATGGGCAGATGGATGGATAAGTGGGTGAGTGTGTGGATAAGTAGGTGGGGGGAAAAAATGTTCTGTGGTGGGTTTATATGGAACAGGAAAACAGTCTTGAGTCATTCTACCAGGACTGAAGCTTGGATTCCTTCTCTTTTTTTTTTTTTTTGAGTTGGAGGCTCACTCTGTCGCCCAGACTGGAGTACAGCGGCTGCTCCCGGCCACTGCAGCCTCGACCTGCTGGGCTCCGGTGATCCTTCCGCCTCAGCCTTCCGAGTAGCCGGAATTACAGGTGCACACTACCACGCCCGGCTAATTTTTTGATTTTTATTGTAGAGGTGAGGTCTCGCCTGCCCTGGTGGGTCTTGAACCCGCGGGCTTAGGCAATCCACTCACCTCAGTCTCCCAAAGGCGCGGGATTACAGGCTGAGCCACCAAGCCCGGCTGGTTGCCTTCTCTTAACACATGCTTATACATTACTTGGATAAAGAGGAAGAAATGCAGATTAAATTTTAATTTTTAGATGTCACACAGCCCAGAGAGATAGGTAACACATGCACAGCATCAACATTCTAATGCTTTTGACGTGGTGAACAATAGACTGACAGTAGCCAGTGAAATGGAACAGGGATAATTACATAGTTGTGCATTTAGGTTTCAAAAATTAATTGTCAAAGTGTAAGCTTCCATTTGGCAGTGACTCGTAAAAAATGCTGAGAATCTTTGATAACTACATTCTTTGTATAAGCCAAGACTGTGATGCAGAGACAGAAAAATGCAAATGCAAACATTGGCAGCATCAACAGATGGACATGTCCAAAGCACAGGAGGGATGGTTGCACTGCATTCTTTGATGGTCAATGCGTGTTTAGAATGTTATACTCCGTTCAGTCCTGGGCCATATGTCAAGAGGGATACTAATATGATAGATTGGTCTACGGTATCATATCAGTATTAAGATGAAGAAGGATCTGGAAACATGTCATCTAAGGAATGTAGAAGCAGGAAGAAAGGATCAAGGAGGATATGAAAGCCACCTTTGATAACTGAAAGCAATTAAATGGAAGAAGAAACAGTCCTGTTCTATATGCTTCAGGGGACAGAACACAGAGCAACGAGGTGAAGTTTCTGGGAAGTTGATTGCACTTACAAATAAAGAAGAGCTTTCTTTTTTTTTTTTTTTTT
>NW_007259914.1:48006-51574 GCF_000164805.1 Carlito syrichta
GCTGGGCTCCGGTGATCCTTCCGCCTCAGCTTTCCAAGTAGCTGGAACTACAGGCACATGTCACCACGCCCGGCTAATTTTTGATTTATTGTAGAGATGAGGTCTCACCAAGTTGCCCAGGCAGGTCTCGAACCCGCGGGCTCAGGCAATCCACTCACCTTGGTCACCCAAAGCGCTGGGATTACAGGCTGAGCCACCAAGCCCGACCAAAGAGATTTCTTTCTTTCTTTTTTCTTTTTTTTTGAGTTGGAGTCTCATTCTGTCACCCAGACTGGAGTGCAGGGGCCGCTCCCGGCCCCCGGCCACCACAGCCTCGACCTGCTGGGCTTTGGCGATCCTTCCGCCTCAGCCTTCCAAGTAGCTGGAACTACAGGCGCGCGCTACACGCTACCATGCCCGGCTAATTTTTGATTTATTGTAGAGATGAGGTCTCCCCAAATTGGCCAGGCGGGTCTCGAACTTGTGAGTTCAGGCAATCCACTCACCTCAGCCTCCCAAATGCGTGGGATTACAGGCTGAGCCACCGAGCCCAGCTCTTTCTTTCTTTTTTTTTTGAGTTGGAGTCTTACTCTGTTGCCCAGGCTGGAGAGCAGTGGCACGCTCATGGCTACCGCAGCCTCGACCTGCTAGGATCAGGTGATCCTTTGCCTCAGCCTTCCAAGTAGCTGGAACCACAAGTACATACCATCACACTGGCTAATTTTTAGATTTATTGTAGAGACGAGGGCTCAGGCAATCCTCTCGCCTCTGCCTCTCAATGTGCTGGATTTCAGACACTACGCCCAGCAGGAAGAGCTTTCAAATGACTAGAGTTGTATAACAGCAGGATAGTAATAATTATTATTATTTTTGAGTTGGAGTCTCACTCTGACGCCCAGGCTGAAGTGCTGGAGTGCAATGGCACTCTCATGGTCACCGTCACCACAGCCTCGACTTGCTGGGTTCAGATAATCCTTCTGCCTCAGCCTTCCAAGTAGCTGGAACTACAGGCATGTGCTACCATGCCCGGCTAATTTTTTTATTTATTGTAGAGATGAGGTCTCGTCAAGTTGCCCAGGCTGGTCTCGAATCCCTGGGCTCAGGCAGTCCTCTCACCTCGGCCTCCCAAAGTGCTGGCGTTATAGGCGTGAGCCACTGCGCCTGGTCAGGATAATTATTTTTGACAAGATTTGAGCTCTCTATTATTGGAAGTCCTTAGTGACTGGATGACCACATGTCAGAGCAAATATGATAGAAACTATCAGCCAGCTTGGAAAGTAGAGCAAGGCTGCCTCCAAAGTTCTATCTGGCCCAAGATTTTGGCTGACAGTGCCTGGAAAGAAAGATCTTGATGATGTCTGAGTGGCAAGACTTGATGCAGAAGGAAAAGCTACAATTAAAACTTTTGTCTAATATGATAAACTGTGAGATGCATCGCAAACATAAAAAGTATCCTTTTTTACTTAGAGTAACAAATTATTTGCAATCATTTATAGGAAAAAATCCACTGATCTCAATCAAACATCTTACTTTGGCAAAACCGGAAGGAGACAGAAATAAGAGAAATTTTAATTATTTTCTTAATCGCATGAATTCACATGCTAAAAGTACAGTAAGAATAATGCTTCCCAGTATTAAAGGAGCAATCATAATAACAGCAATAACAGCAAAGACATTCCTATCTGTAGTATTGACTGTGTGCCCAGCGCTGCTGTAAGACCTCTCTCTGTATCTATTGTTTACTTCAGGGCAGCTTGTGGGGCAGGTATTATTATTCTCATTTTACAAAGGAAGGAACTTAGGCAAGAAACAGTTGTCCAAGGTAGCACAGAAGGTAAATGCTGAAGTCAAGATTCAAAGGGTTCTCATTCCTCACCAATATGTTACAGTCCTTGCTTTCACTCCTAAACAAACCAGAAAGCACCTTTCATCTGAGAAGAGAACACATACCCATGTCGCTCATATCCTTTGTATGCCTATGCACAAAGGTGAATTTTAAAAATATGTATCGGCCAGGTGGCAGTTAGCTCATGCCTGTAATTCCAGCACTTTGGGATGACGAAGCGAGAGGAATGCCTAAACCCAGGGGTTCAAGACCAGCCTGGGCAAACTGGTGAGACCTCGTTACTACAATAAATCACACAAAAAATTAGCCGGGAATGGTGGCGCACGCCTGTAGTTCCAGCTACTTGGAAGTCTGAGGCAGAAGGATCCCCTGAGCCCAGCAGGTCGACGCTGGGGTGGCCGTGAGCGTGCCACTGCACTCCAGTCTGGGTGATGGAGTAAGATGCTACTTCAAAAATAAATAAAAACAAACAACAACAACAACAAAAATCCAATGTCAGGCTTCATACCATATACTTATATATATATAAGTCCCAGGTAAAGAATTAGTGAGTTCAATTTGGACCATGCTTTAACGTTTTTACTGCTCTCTAATAAAATATCAGAGTGTTTTTCGTTTGTAAAACAGTCTATAAAATTCCTATGATGTGGATTTGTATTGAGTGCTAAGATACTGTTTTTAGCAAGTTCTGTGTTCTTTTTTGTTTGTTTTTGACTTGGAGTCTCACTCTGTCTCCCAGCCTGGAGTGCAGTGGCACGCTCATGGCTACCACAGCCCTGACCTGCTGGGCTCAGGCGATCTTCCACCTCAGCCTTCCAAGTAGCTGGAATCACAGGCGTGTACCACCACATTCAGCTAAGTTTTGATTTATTGTAGAGACGAGGTTTCACCAAGTTGCCCAGGTTGGTCTCGAACCCCTGGGCTCAGGTAGTCCTATTGCCTTGGCCTCTCAAATTGCTGGGATTACAGGCGTGAGCCACTGCGTCCAGCCTATGTGTTCTTTTGTGAAATGACCATTCTCCCATATGATTAAATGGGGGAATGTGACATTTGTGACCAGCAGAGTCCCAGGACCCAAAGCACGTGAGGGGTAGGTAGGAGAGACTTGGGCTCGGGGGAGGGAGACGCCGCCACTGCTTCAAGACTCAGTAGCCTTTCAAGCAACGTGCAGCAGAATCCCCCAGATGAAGCCACACAAGAACATTTTTTTTTTAGATTAGGAAATCTAAAAATTAGGAAATATAGTTTATTTAAAAGTAAATTAGGGAGAGAGAGAGAGAGAGACAGAGAGAGAGAGAGAGAGGGAAAAGATTCACCTCCCCAAGGTAGGGGAGGAGGCTAAAGTCAAGGAAGCATGGCAACACACCAGAGTCTAGCAAGGCAATGATTCCACATAAGAACCTTTAAAAATCTTTGTTGTTGTTGTTGTTTTTTTTTTGTTTTTTGGAGTCGGAGTCTCACTCTGTCGCCTAGGCTGGAGTGCAATGGCTGCTCCCGGCCACCGCAGCCTCGACCTGCTGGGCTCCAGCGATCCTTCCGCCTCAGGCTTCCGAGTAGCTGGAACTACAGGCGCGCGCTACCATGCCCGGCTAATTTTTGATTTATTGTGGAGATGTAGTCTCGCCAAGTTGCCCAGGCAGGTCTCGAACCCGCGGGTTCAGCAATCCACTCACCTTAGCCTCCCAAAGGCGCGGGATTACAGGCTGAGCCAGCAAGCCCGGCTAAAAATCTTATGAAGAGGCC
>NW_007259914.1:51594-52101 GCF_000164805.1 Carlito syrichta
CGTGCCTATAGTTCCAGCTACTTGGAAGGCTGAGGCGGAAGGATCGCCTGAGCCCAGCTGGTCGACGCTGGGGTGGCCATGAGCGTGCCACTGCACTCCAGGCTGGGTGATGGAGTGAGGCTACGACTCAAAAAAAAAAAGAGGCCAGAGCCTCCTTCTCTCTCGCTCCCACTCTCACAGCCACCCACAAGTAAAAGCTGCCTGAGGCCCCACCAGAAGCCAAGCAGATGCTGGTGCCATGCAGAACCAGAGCCAAATAAACCTCCTTCCCTCATAAATTACCTAGTTTCAAGCATTCCTTTAAGGCAACACGAAATGGACTGGCAAAACTCCAGAAAGCGTTATTTAGCAGATGGTCTGTGAGCTCCAGGAAAAAAAGGTAATGGTGCTGGTGGCCCCAGGACAGGTGGGTCCCATTGAGCAAGGCAGGACAACACACACATCCTCTCCTTTTCTTTTTTTTTTTGAGTTGGAGTCTCACTCTGTCGCCCAGACTGGAGTGCAGTG
>NW_007259914.1:52121-54546 GCF_000164805.1 Carlito syrichta
GCCACTGCACTCCAGCCTGGGCAACAGAGTGAGACTCCAACTCAAAAAAAAAAAAAATCTTATGAAGAGGATCACCCTTGAGATGTTCTCCGCCAAGAGGACAACCACTGATTAACTCATTCCTCCTGTGTCTCACAATAACATGAAAAATAACTGTGGAGGTACAGCTTGTCGAAGCCCTGGTCTCCTCACCTGAAGATAGAAAGGATCATATTTATACTATATGGAATTATTGGTAAGGACAAGATAATGTATGTGAAATCAGTTTAACATCAATAAAATGCTCTACAAATGCAAAATGTAATGAGGAAGTGAATACAAGAATTATTGCAAAACTGACATGCAGTCTTTACGTAATGCACCTGGCTTGAATTATAAATATTCATTGCTATTTTACATAGATTCATGACAGTGTTGTAAATATTTAAAATCTGATTATCACTGAACTGGAAACAGGTCTGTTTTTAAAAAATGAATTCCCAAATCATCATGACCATTTTAATCCATTCTCCCTAGAAGAAAAAACACACGAAAAAGGCATATTCGGTATGATTTTCCTTGCCTCGCCCTTCCCACATAGCTGAGAGGCTCAGTCTAGATGGTGTGTGGCCTCCTGTCAGGAGGGAGACTTGGAACCTATTTCAGAGCTCAGTCTCTCTGCTAAGTACATTTATGAGTTCACGCTGTAGCCTACCATCCACAAAGAGCTGAACATCACCCAACACCTCATTTCATTCAGATATAGAGTTTAAAAAATGTTACTGGCACACTTGGAATTGACCTAAATTGTTGATACCATGGCACAGAATGAGGCAAAATCGTGCTTGCTATTTCAAGGTGCAAAGGTCAATCTGTAGCTCAGGGTACAAGCAGTTGTGCCTGATCTCAAAATGTAATTAAATGAGATGAAACGTACAATATAATTCTTAATTTATAAACTTTCATCAGCATGTGATAGGTCTGGCACTTGAGGTTAGTGATATGGATTTATATTAAACTCAAGATTAATTCCGCAGAAAAGCAATCATTGCTTCTTGGTGATCATGTCTTCCAAGGGAAAATTTGATGATTTATAAATAACCATAGATTTATCCATATTCTGATTCAAAGTTAATTTTTAATTTTAGTATCATATTCCAAAGAGGAACTTAATTCTACACATTGAAATTCAAAAAGCAAAACTGGGACTGTAAAGCTTTTTAGCAAATTCTGTAATAGAAATTCAACAAGCACAACATATCATAAACTGGAGACTGCAGCAGTGAGCCACTCTTGCCTGTAGCTTTTTTAGGAGTGAATCAATAAATAGTGAGCTCTGTAATCTCATGATAAATACTATGTTGGTTATTTAATTAAAAAGAATACTAAGGGACAAGAGCGTTCCCATCATGTAGGAATGAAACAGTCCTGGGGGTTATTCGAGGAATATACAAACTACGTAAGAGTGAGTTTGGGTTTCTGCTGTTTTGCTGGAGTTGTATCTTACTTGTACATTTCTTTTTCTTTTTTTTTTTCTTGAGTTAGAGTCTCACTCTGTCACCCAGACTGGAGTGCAGTGGCCACTCCCGGCCACTGCAGCCTCAACCTGCTGGGCTCTGGTGATCCTTCCGCCTCAGCCTTCCGAGTACCCGGAATTACAGGCGCATGCTACCACGCATGGCTGATTTTTTGATTTATTGTAGAGATGAGGTCTCGCTGCCCAGGCGGGTCTCGAACCCGCGGGCTCAGGCAATCCACTCACCTCAGCCTCCCAAAGGCACGGGATTACAGGCTGAGCCACCAAGCCTGGCTTGTACATTTCTTATATCCTCCTTAGGTCCCAATTTTCATCTGCTTTAGTATTTGGATGCTGATACATGGGGACACTTGCCCCAAACTATCACCACCACCATCCATGTGACCTTATGTTCCTACTATCCTAACATGCATCTCAATGTAAGATGAACTTAACATGCATTTGTTTATTTATTTTTTTAGTTGGAGTCTCACTCTGTCACCCAGGCTGGAATGCAGTGGTACGATCATGGCTACCGCAGCCTCTACCTACTAGGCTCAGGCTTCTGCCTCAGCCTTCCAAGTAGCTGGAATAACAGAAATGCGCCATCACGTCTTGCTAATTTTTCTTGATTTATTATAGAGAGGAGGACTCGCCAAGTTGCCCAGGCTGGTCTCGAACCATACGCTCAGGCAATCCTCTCACCTTGGCTTCCCAAAGGGCTAGGATTATAGGCGTGAGCTACCGCGCCCAGTCAACATGCATTTATGACTTCATCAGAAAGCATATCAAACAGAAGAACTTTTGTTTACGTGTGTGCCACATCCCGTTAATCATCCAAGAATAACTCTTTCTACTGAGAATAATGACAATGAGACCCATGTAGACCCCAGCCAGAGTGAGACTCCAACTCAAAAAAAAAAAAAAAAA
>NW_007259914.1:54649-58668 GCF_000164805.1 Carlito syrichta
CGGCCACCGCAGCCTCGACCTGCTGGGCTCTGGCGATCCTTCCGCCTCAGCCTTCCAGGTAGCCGGAACTACAGGTGCACGCTACCACACCGGCTGAATTTTTGTTTTATTGTAGAGATGAGGTCTTACCAAGTTGCCCATGCGGGTCTCGAACCCGTGGGCTCAGGCAATTCACTCACCTCAGCCTCCCAAAGCGCAGGATTATAGGCTGAGCCACCGAGCCTGGCTAATAGCACAAGATTTATTATCCTGGTTCAGCAAACATAAATCCTAGGTCTGTCATTTATCAGACAGTCCCATTTCTGAGACCAGAACTATGTCAGAGAGTAGAGTAACGCAGACCATTCTCTGGTGCCTGTAACCCAGGGCCTACATAGATACTCCATTTGTCGCATGTCTAAGCACCTTGAGAAGAGAATAGTGTCTGAGAATACACATTGTGGAGTCTGCAGTCCTGGGCAGAATCTCAACTCTGTGAGGTCATTACTAGGTGAGCAAAGTTAGGGAACCCAAGTTCTTCTCTGTAAAATGAGGGGATTCATCTGGCTAGTTGGAAGGCTGAAGCAGAAGGATCACCAGAGACCAGTAGATCAATGCTGGGGTGGCCACGAGTGTGCCACTGTACTCCAGCCTGGGTGACAGAGTGAAACTCCAACTCAAAAAAAAAAAGGGGGGGGATTCAGAGAGAATCTGACGGAGCCATTTGATTAAGGTGATTTGTGTGTGTCACCCACTGGCAGCACAAGTCTTCCCAGGAGGAAGAAATCTTCACCTAAGCAGGAAACAGGTAGTGATCCTGAAGAGGCAGAAAATAGGATTGTCTTCAAGAAAAAGACGAATTTCCCCTCCAAGGAAGAGCCAGTCAGCAGTGAACTAGAAGAGGCTGCTAGCAGCAAGTGCAGCTCCATGAAGAAAAAGTTCCACACACCACCCCGGAAAGATTCATATGGACATTCCTTGGGAGGGGGGCATACCATACCCTAAGGCAACAGTTTCCCATCCCATGTCCAGTACCCCAAGAAAAAACAACATTCAGAAAAACAAAAGTGCTTTGTGTGTGTCTTAAACATGATGCGTCCTGCAGTGCTGGGCGTGGTGGCTGACAACTGTAATCCCAGCACTTTGGGAAGCCAAGGCAAGAGGAATTGCTTGAGCCCAAGGGTTCTAGACCAGCCTGGGCAACTTGGCAAGAGCTCGTCTCTACAATGAATAAAAAAATTAGCCAGGTGTGATGTCACGTGCCTATAGTTCCAGCAACTTGGAAGGCTGAGGTGGAACGATGGCCTGAGCCCAGCAGGTGGAGGCTGCGGTGGCCGTGAGTGTGCCACTGAAATCCAGCCTGGGCAACAGAGTGAGACTCCAACTCAAAAAAAAAAAAGGCTGGGCATGGTGGCTCATACCTATAATCCCAGCACTTTGGGAGGCTGAGGTGAGAGTACTGCCTGAGTCCAAGGGTTTGAGACTAGCCTGGGCAACTTGGTGAGACCTCATCTCTACAATAAATCAAGAAAAAATAGCTGAATTAGCTGGGCCTGATGACACATGCCTGTAGTTCCAGCTACTTGGAAGGCTGAGGTGGAAGGATTGCCTGAGTCCAGCAGGTTGAGGCTGTGGTGGCTGTGAGCGTGCCACTGCCCTCCAGCCTGAGTGATAGAGCGAGACTCTGACTCAAAATAATAATAATAACACGTACTGCAAAGCATGCATGGGGTGGTTTGCCCCTCAAAGACAGCACAGCACACAGAAAGGCCTCCAATTCTTCCAACAGGTGTCCACAAATCTTATCAGGGATGAATCAAAGTACAGGTTGCAGTTTCCTCAGATCTAGAACAAGGGAGAACTTCCACAGGGGGCACCCTTGCGCTACGCACTAGGCAACCTTCGGAGGTATGGCTTTGGCTTCATTATGATCTAGTGAATAGTTAAGATCTTTCATCAACCAGATGTCAAGGACTGGGGGGAAAAGGGACCCTACTTACCCACAATCCTTAGTAACATCTCACACATCACTGAGCTGTGCTGCGGCCCCTGTGAGCTCAACTGTTAGCTCAGTAATTTTGTTTGAAAATTGAGAGGGCACAGCCACCTTGTTATTTCAGGAAAGATGGTTAAGTACATTATCAAGGATCAATACTCTGTCTGATGGGAAGTGGGAGGCTGAGTGGTGCTCACAGACACTGGAGGACGTGTGGGGGAACGGCAAGATGCACCAGCTAAACAAATCACAGCTTTCTGATGGGTCACACCACTTGAAATCACAAAAAACCTTAATTCTGCACCATATCAGACTGGGATTAGTACATGAGTTTGGAGATATGAATCTAGGTAATGATGAAGACTTCTAACCTTTGACAACTGCATTCAGTATCTACACAGAGGCACCTTTCTTTTCTTCTCTCTCAAAAAACCATAATTTGGAAAACCCGTGCCTCTCCACTGTATCCTGTGACAAGGAAAGGCACAATCCTCCTTTCAGATCTACTAACAATTGCTTTCATGGACTAAACAGCCTCTTCCATGGGGACAGAAGGCTCCATCCTGTACATAAAGACACCCAGGCTCTCCCTGTGCCCAGGTGACTCCTGACACCACAGACCGGAAACAATAATTGAATCCAGCTACCCTACAGTGTAGCACACACCCACAGACCCAGCTTGAGGGTGTTTCTAGTTAGCTTTCCAGATGGAGATTCTAAGATTACAAGTGAATGTTTGCTTCAACCCAGGGGGGTGGCAAGGCATTGAGGATGCAACCATTTGATTAAAAATATACTTGGAGTTAAACATATCCCATGCATTAGAAGAACAGAGCATAGGCATAAACATATGCGATATCTTGGGTCTTTCATTCAAATATTTATTGAATACCTACTATGTGCCAGGTACTGTGGTAGTCCCTCAGGGTGTGAGGGTGAGAAAAACCCACCTGCCATTCCAGACTTACAACAAAGCATTAGCCTTCAATAACAATCTAAGCCTGGCCTCAGTTTCTTGATACACACTAGATACTAGGGATATATGTAACATTTTATATATTATATTATAAACCAAAGATCAAATACAGGATTTGACGAAAAACAAAGATTTATAACTGCCTACATTCAAACAGCATCAACAGTATTTGGGCTAACAACTGAGAGGATGGCATATTTCAGGATGTAATAAAGAGGCTTATCATTGAAATCACTTAATAATTTTATTCATAATACCCAAGAGACTAGAGATTATGATCATTAAATCTGTTGATGCCACTGAGGTGTGTGGGATTGCTAACACCTCAGAGAACAAGAATCTAATTTTAAAATAACATTAAGAAATTAGAGGAATAGATCATCAAAGCAAGGTGAGAGCCACTGGGGACAAATGCAAAGTGATATACTTGGAGACTTAGAAAGGAAAAAACTAGCTTGATGATGGGAATGAGTGAATGTCTAGTGGGCGGCTGTTTTGTCAGAAGACTTGAGGACTTGCAGTAAGGCATGATTCCTGTTGAAGACACTAGCTACTGCATGTGTGATTAGAATTTACTTTCAACAAAAAGTTTCACATGGTACAAGAGCTTCTATGGTTTACAATGGACAGAGACTAATCAATTATAGTTACTGCTTAACGACTGCATTTTTATTTTTTATTTTTTGAGTCAGAGTCTCACTCTTCACCCAGGCTGGAGTGCAGTGGCACACTCCCAGCCACCTCAGCCTCAACCTGCTGAGCTCACATAATCCTTGTGCCTCAGCCTTCCAAGTAACTGGCACCACAGGCGTGCTCCACCACACCCAGCTAGTTTTTAAAAATTATTTATTGTAGAGACAAGGTCTCACCAAGTTACCTAGGCTGATCTCAAACTCTTGGGCTCAGTTAAACCTTTCACCTCTGCCTCCCAAAGTGCTGGGATTACAGGTGTGAGCCACCATGCCCAGCTGAACTTTTTTCATTAAAATCTCCCATAGAGCCGGGCTCGGTGGCTCAGCCTGTAATCCTGCGCCTTGGGAGGCTGAGGTGAGTGGATTGCCTGAGCCC
>NW_007259914.1:58916-67567 GCF_000164805.1 Carlito syrichta
AAAAAAAAAAAAAAAAAAAAATCTCCCATAAACCTTATCTAATTGTATCACGAGTCCTTTATGAGACTTGATGTTAATGGCTCTACAGTCTCCATGATTATCCCTAAAATAGAAATCCTAAAAGTTAAGAGATCTTCAAGAGGCTGGAGGTGCTGGGCACGGTAGTTCGTGCCTGTAATCTCAGCACTTTGGGAGGTGGAGGCGAGGAGACTGCCTGAGTCTAGGGGCTCAAGATCAGCCTGGGCAACTTGGCGAGACCTTGTCTCTACAATAACGTAAAAAATTAGCGAGGCATGATGGCACGTGCCTGTGGTTCTAGCCGGGCGTGGTAGCGCGCGCCTGTAATGCCAGCTACTTGGAAGGCTGAGGTGAAAGGATCACCTGAGCCCAGCAGGTCAATGCTGTAGCGGCCATGAGCATGCCACTGCACTCCAGTCTGGATGACAGAGTGAGACCCCAACTCAAAAATTATAAAAAAAATAAAAGAGGCTGGAGAAGGGAGCAAGAGAGTGAGTGCATACTGTGATGATGTATGGCGTATTTTACCAAAAGTGCTAAGGTAAAGTCCCAGGATAGGAAACCTAGCATCTGCCCAAGGCAAAGGTAAGAGGAAGAGAAAACACAGCAACATTTGGTCACCAAATGTGCCAGTGTGAAAAATTCTCAGAACCAGTGAGCTCCGGCTATGGGAAGGGACAAACAACAAAAATAAATGAATACTGGAGTCTGACTTTGTCAGTAAAGAACAATAATGTTTGTTTGTTTGGGTTTTTTTTGAGTTGGAGTCTCACTCTGTCACCCAGACTGGAGTGCAGTGGCCGCCCCCGGTCACCGCAGCCTCGACCTGCTGGGCTCCGGCAATCCTTCCGCCTCAGCCTTCCGAGTAGCCGGAATTACAGGCACGCGCTACCATGTCCAGCTAATTTTTTTATTTTATTGTAGAGATGAAGTCTCGCCTGCCCAGGCGGGTCTCGAACCTGTGGGCTCAGGCAATCCACTCACCTCAGCCTCCAAAAGGTGCAGAATTACAGGCTGAGCCACCGAGCCCGGCTAACAATAATGTTTACAAAAAATTTTCTGTATCAAGGGTCAAAAGAGTAGAATTTTGGACTTGATCTGCAGCAAAAGGGTAGAAATATGTATGCACAATTTTTAAAAAGGATTGATTACATCAGCAAACCTTGGCGAAGGGAACCATGAGAGGAAAGACTCTTTTTTTCTTTCTTTTTGAGTCAGAGTCTCACTCTGTCACCCAGGCTAAAGTGCAGTGGCTTACTGTTGGCCACTGCAGCCTTGACCTGCTGGGTTCAGGCGATCCTTCTGTTTCAGCTTTCAAAGTAGCTGGAACCAAGAGCGTGTGCCACCACAATCAGCTAATTTTTATTGTTTTATTGTACAGATGAGGTCTCGCCATGTTGTCCAGGCTGGTCTCGAACCTGTGGGCTCAGGAAATCCTCTCACTTCTGCCTCCCTAAATGCTGGTATTATAGGTGTGAGCCACCATGCCCAGCCTCTTTTTTCTTCTTCTTTTTTTTTTTTTGAGTTGGAGTCTCACTCTGTCGCCCAGACTGGAGTGCAGTGGCCGCTCCTGGCCACCGCAGCCTCAACCTGCTGGGCTCCGGCGATCCTTCCGCCTCAGCCTTCCAAGTAGCTGGAACTACAGGCACGCACTACCACACCCGGCTAATTTTTTTATTTAATAGAGATGAGGTCTCACCAAGTTGCCCAGGCGGGTCTCGAACCCCCGCGGGCTCAGGCAATTCACTCACCTCAGCGTCCCAAAGCAGGGGATTACAGGCAGAGCCACCGAGCCGGCTTCTTTTTTTTTCTTCTTAAAGGGAAGTAATGACATGTGATCATGCAAATGCAAATGTCTGTGGACATTACTGTGTGCTGGTAGAAAGAGAATGTTAATGTATGCCCCATGCAAATGCATATATGATAAAACAAAACTAGGGAGGACTCTGGGGCTGAGGACAGAAGGGAACAGCACCTGTTAAAATGATGCCTGGGAGGTATAGGAGGATACTGCCCAAAGATTGCCCCAAGCTGGAACCTAGGCAACTTCTAGGAGAGGGCAAGTCAAAAACTCCATCATCCTTCCACACTTGACTCTGAGGACTGGGTGTCTGAAGAATTAACATTTGCAAGATCTTTCTTTACCCAGTGCTTCCACCTTGGGCAATTAATTCTCTGTGTTTAGAGTGAACATCATAAGAGAACATTAGGAAACAACAGCAAATGCCAGGTGCAGTGGCACACATCTATAATCACAGCACTTTGGGAATCCATGGGTTCGAGACCAGCCTGGGCAACTTGGCGAGACCTCATCTCTACAATAAATAAAAAATAAATTTAGCTGGGCATGGTAGCACGTGCTTGTAATTCCAGCTACTTGGAAGGCTGAGGCAGAAGGATCGCATGAGCCCAGCAGGTCGAGGCTGTGGTGGTCAGGAGTGTGTCACTGCCCTCACGCCTGGGTGACAAAGTGAGACTCCAATTGGGGCGGGGGGTAGCAAGCAGACAGGCGTGGTAGCCCAAGCCTGTAATTCCAGCACTTTAAGAGGCAGAGCAAGAGGACTGCCTGGACCCAAGAATTGGAGACCAGCCTGGGCAATATGGTGAAACTTTGTCTCTACAAAATAAAAAAATTAGCTGGGTGTGGTGGTACATGCTTGTAGTCGAGCCTGCAGTAGCCATGAGCATGCCACTGTGCTCCAGCCCGGGCGACAGAGAGACTCTGACTCAAAAAAAAAAGGCAAGTAGATAAACAAAAACACCTAGAGATAATATATAGCAAGCTATTGTCAACCATTTAGAATTACCACAACTGTCAAAGCCCATTTAAGGCACATTGCTGGCACGTGCGACAGAACCAACGGAAGACAGACTCCACAATGCAGCAGAGTCTGGTTCTGACCCAGTGATAGTCGTTCACTCATATCTGTATATCTGAAGCAAATATTAAAAAGAAATTGGGAAAAAGTCTGTGTCTCTGTGATGGAGATATTTAAACAAGCCATTTTGAAAATGTTAAAAAATTGAAATTGTAGAAAGTCGAACATAGGTGCCATGTTTTGCCTGAAGTGGTAAAAATACCATCTGTCTCGTCTTTGAGCAGCATGCTTATTTCAAGCAGCAGTCGGCTACACTGCAGGCATACGCTCGGCTCCAGCTGGGGAAATACACAGACGTTGGTCGATGTTTTTCTAAGCGAGGGTAGTCAACATATTCGTTTTCTTTTAGACATATATATTAGTTACCATAGCAAACCAGGCGTGGATGTGGTCTGAGAGGCTTCTCCACCAGTCCCAAGACAGCCCTGAGAATTCCCACAATTCAGCAGGTGGCACTCTTCCCTCTAGCGCTGGACTGAATCTGTTGTGCGTAACCCTGGGGCCTGAAGCCTGGGGAACACGGAGCTGTCTGGGAGCTGCACACCCAGGCTGCAGAACGGTCACCGGCACTAAGATCCCCCAGCACCACGCACAAGAGCAAGAGTGTCAGCTCTGGCTTTCCGGTCACACTTTGTGTCTGATAATCACATTCCACCTAATACAATTTCTTCAGCTTTAATTAGGGGAATGAGACCTACTCTGTCCTTCCGTCTTAGAAGCTACTAAGGCAGAACTGCCCCACACAGGTAGGCAGCTTCCACACTTGCCCATGCCCAGGTGCGTGAGTTTTCACAGTGGGCCCACTTGTGATAACTACTTTAAAAGGTGGGAGAGCCTTAATGAAAGTTGTCAAGTGCTTTGATGTCTTGCGATGAAAGGCTAGGGTCAATTAAAATGTAATTCAGTTTCTTATCAGAGTCTGAGTACAGACCACTATGTTGTTGAATGAGACAGACGTTCTAGAGATCCAACTGAGACTGATTCTTTTTTTGAGTTGGAGTCTCACTCTGTCACTCAGGTTGGAGTACAGTGGCACGCTCATAGCCACCATAGCCTGAATCTGCTGGGCTCAGGCAATCCTTTCATCTCGGCCTCCTGAGGTAGGACTACAGGTGCACACCACCATGCTTGGCTAATTTTTATTGATTTATTGTAGAGACAAGACAAGTCTCACCAAGTTGCCCAGGCTGGTCTCGAAACTGTGGGCTCAGGCAGTCCTCTCGCCTCTGCCTCCCAAAGTGCTGGGATTACAGGTGTGAGCCACCATGCCTGGCTGAGACTGATTTTGAAATCACTGCCCCTGCCACGCTCTCCCCTACTTCCTGCCATCTGAAATTGACAAAATTTAAGTGATGACATATAAAGCCACAGAGGGCATGGCCAAAATAATTTTCAGTTGTTTCTTGAAATTTGATATTTCAGACAAAATTTGGCATTTGAGTAAATAACTCACTTGGAAATAAAGCCACTTTCAGCAACAAATAAAGTTCACAGTGGTCTCCTGAAATGGCCACTGTTTTTCAAATACATTTATAGATAACTCCCACCAGGGGAACCCTGAGCCACCAAAAAGAACGCCTGTATTAGTGTGAGCATCATGACCACACAAAGCAGAGATGAGCAGGTCTTAGGCCATGATACACACGACCAGGGGCCCACAGGACGTTGTGTAGGAGACTATATGGCAAACAGTGCCCTGCAGACATCTCCCTGTGACTTGGTAGAGAAGAAAATCATCTTTCTTTCCTATGATACCTGGGTTTAAGTCTGTGTAAGGATGACAAGTATGGATTAATTACCTGAATTAAGTTATTTAAATAGCACTAAGTATTCAAAGGGGGACTGGGTTTCTGTTTACTGGTATGAGAAATATTGTCAGTGGGTACTTAAGAAGGCAATATTAGGCAACACTGGGATGGACTCTGTTACGTTGCCAATATACACTTTTTTTTTTGAGTTGGAGTCTCACTTTGTTGCCCAGGTTGGAGAGCAGTGGCAAGCTCATGGCCACCATGGCCTACACCTTCTGGGGTGAGGTGGTCCTTCTGCCTCAGCCTTCCAAGTAGCTGGAACCACATGCACGTGCCACCACGCCAGCTAATTTTTTGGTTTATTGTAGAGACGAGGGCTCTCCATGTCACCCAGGCTGGTCTCGAACCCGCTGGCTCAGGCAATCCTCTCACCTCCACCTCCCAAAGTGCTGGGATTACAGGCGTGTGCCACCATACCTGACCTCTTTTTTTTTTAGTCGGATGTCTCACTCTGTCACCTAGGCTGGAGGGCAGTGGCACCATTACGGCCTCACCACAGTCTCGACCTCCTGGGCTCAAGTGATTCTTCCACCTCAGCCTCCCAAGTAGCTGGGACTACAGGCATGTGCCACCATATCCAGCAGTTTTTTGTAGAGACAAAGTCTCACTAAGTTGCCTAGGCTGGTCTGGAACTCCTGGGACCAAGCAGTTCTCCTGCCTCAGCTTTCCAAAGTGCTGGGATTATAGTCGTGAGCCACCATGGCCAGCCTATTGTCAATATACTCTTTTTTTTTTGAGTTGGAGTCTCACTCAGTCACCCAGACTGGAGTGCAGTGGCCGCTCCCGGCCACCGCAGCCTCGACCTGCTGGGCTCCGGCGATCCTTCCGCCTCAGCCTTCCAAGTAGCTGGAATTACAGGCATGCACTACCACGCCTGGCTGATTTTTAAAAAAATTTATTGTAGAGATGAGGTCTCGCTGCCCAGGCGGGTCTCAAACTCACGGGCTCAGGCAATCCACTCACCTCAGCCTCCCAAAGGCGTGGGATTACAGGCTGAGCCACCGAGCCCGGTGTCAATATACTCTTAATGGCAAATCTGAGCCTACAGTTCTCAATTCCAGATCTCTCCAAGCCTCCTGTACTTCTGATAGCACATGAATGCAACACTCATGCACACACATTTGTCCAGCACGCCTACATACGCCTGCGCTGGGGTGGTGAAAGGGATGATGCAGCCATGAACTAGGCCACCAAGGCCCTTGCCTTTACAGCCTTTACATTCTCATGGAAGAAAAAAGAAGGAAACAAGCACTAAAAAAACACTAAAAAACCAAAAAACGAAAAACCAGAACAAAAGGGGAGTGGCTACTTTAGAGAGGAGGCGGGGTCAAGGGAGGGCCAGGTGGCAGGGCCCTGGCAGTCTTGACACTAGCAAGTGCCTCGAACATATTCAATGACAGAGAAATATGGGTGGGTGGAAGAGGGAGTAAGCTGGGCCCTCAGCAGCATGCAGGACAAGAATGTCTCCTCCCAAATCTGAAACAGGCCCGAGTAGCAAGCACTACTCTAAGCTGCTCATCGTATACTGAGGAAACGGAGAGAAGACAAATGCCATGAAGTGACTGATACCAATTCGTGGTGAGTCGGTGGTAGAGCCGTGGCTGGGGCCAGGTGTGGGCTTATCTGTGTGTCATAGTTTTTCCAATGGAAATCTCTTGCATTGTCAAGTGCTTCTGTGATAAACAGTCCTGGGGCTGTTCTTTGAGAATCAATGTGCAATTGTTCCTCTTTCCCTTACCTTTTATTCATATGTTAGCTTGCTTTCACTACCACATTCAGGTCCCAGCCTTTATCCTCAGACTGCTTACTACAGCCTTCCTAAACAATCTCTTTAACCCTGTGGATCCTTGCAGTTGGTGTCAACAGCTTTCTCCCTGCACTGAGATCAAAAGCCCCGTTCCAGATTTTCTCCTGCAACTGATTTCTCCCTAACTTGTGGCAAGTGATTTCTATTTTCTTTTTGAGTTGGAGTTTCACTCTGTTGCCCAGGCTGGAGTGCAGTGGCATGCTTACAGCCAGCCCAGTGCCGACCTGCTGGGCTCTGGTGATCCTTCCATCTCAGCCTTCCAAGTAGTTGGAACTACAGGTGCACGCTACCACGCTCAGCTATTTTTTAATTTTATTGTAGAGACAAAGTCTTGCCAAGCTGCCCGGGCTGGTCTCAAACACGCAGGCTCAGGCAATCCACTCACTTCAGTCTCTCAAAGTGCTGGGATTACTGGCTGAGCCAACGAGCCTGGCCGATTTCTATTTTCTTACTCACGGCCTCTATTTGCTTGCTTACTGCTTTCTCACTCAACACTAAGTGCCAAGAACTGTGTTAGGCACAAGATATACGAAGAGAAAAGGCACTGTCTTGCTCTCAAGGAGGTTGCTATCTACGATGTGTTCCGTAAGTGGACCATTATAATAAAACAGAGTGCCAGGCACAATGGCTCATGCCTGTAACCCCAGCACTTTGGGAGGCGAAGGTGAGAGGACTACCTGAGCTCAGGGGTTCAAGACCAGCCTGAGCAAGTTGGCAAGACCTCATTTCTACAATAAATAAAAGAATCAGCTGTGTGTGTGGCATGTGCCTACAGTTCCAGCTACTTGGAAGGCTGAGGCGGAGGAATCACCTGAGCCCATCAGGTCAAGGCTGTGATGGCTGTGAGCGTGTCCTTGTACTCCAGCATGGGTGACAGACTGAGTCTCTGTCTGACTCAAATAATAATATTAACAATAATAGAACAGAGTAAGTGCAGTAACAGAGATGCATCTCATCTAGCCTGGGAGCCACGGGCATTTCCTGCAGGAGATGGCCCTAAAGCCTTATGGGTTGAGCAGAGGTAGCCAGACAAAAGGGGTGGGGCAGCTCAAGCAGGGGGACAGCAGCATGTATGAAGAGAACAGAAACAGTGTCTTTTGGAACTTGGAGCTGCTAGAGGACAGGGTGGGAGGTAAAGCCAGATATTCCTCCAGGGTGAGATCACACAGCCCTGTCCATGCCAACCTAGCAGGCTCTGGACGTGCCTGAGACAATGTGGAACCAAGGAAGGGTTTTAGGCTGGGGAGTGAAAGAGTCAGGTGTCAGCTTAGGCAGACTTCATGGTTGGAATAGATCTGGGGGAATAGTAGAGAGGCAAATGAGAATGGGGAGCAGCCTGAGTTGGGGTCTCACTCTGTCGCCCTGTCTGGAGTACAGTGGTCAAATCATGGTCACAGCAGCCTCGACCTCCTGGGCTCAGGTGAGCCCTTCTCCCTCAACCTTCTGAGTAGCTAGAACTATAGGCATGCACCACCATGCCTGGCTTATTTTCTTATTTTTTGTAGAGATGAAGTCACACTAAGTTGCCCTGGCTGGTCTCGAACCCCTGGGCTCAAGCGATCCTCTCCACCTCCCAAAATGCTGGGATTACACGCGTGAGCCACTGCACCTGGGTGGCAGTAGACTTTTTAGTGGTTCAGATGAAGAGGCTCTAAACATGAGCAACGGAAGAGAGATCCAGAGGAAAGTGGGTGGAGTCAAGGAAACGCAGGCTATGAAACGGTGAGGACTTGGTCATGGGATACAAGGCTGGGAGCTGCAGCAGTGTCTCAAATGGAAGTTTCCTCCACGGTTCACTGGTGGGATGACAGAGACGAAAACAGAAGGGAGAAGTCAGAAGGACTAGCGGTCCGGTGCCAAGGGTGACCCTAATGCAGTCTACAGCCTCTGGGTGACGAGCATGTGTCACTGCAGACCCAACGAAGTAACGAGCGTGGGGCTCTGGTGTGGGAAGGAGGCTGCCCGTGGAAGAGGCCATGCTGTGTGTGGGTTGGGGGTACATGGGAACTTCATGATTCTCACTCACTTTTGCTGTGAACCTAAAACTGCTCTGAAAAATACAATCAGCTGGGCTCAGTGGCTCAGCCTGTAATCCTGCGCCTTTGGGAGGCTGAGGTGAGTGGATTGCCTGAGCCC
>NW_007259914.1:67601-83661 GCF_000164805.1 Carlito syrichta
TTCCAGTTACTTGGAAGGCTGAGGCAGAAGGATCGCCAGAGCCCAGGTCGAGGTTGCAGTGGCCAGGAGCGGCCACTGCCCTCCAGTCTGGGCGACAGAGTGAGACTCCAACTAAAAAAAAAAAAAAAAAAAAGAAAATCACTTAACAACAACAACAACACAGATGTCAGAAAGATGCTGGGTTCAATGTAAGACGCGTTGGGCTTGTATGCACGTGAGAAACCCGAGAGGCGTGTGGGTGTGTAACAAGGCTCAAGCAGACATCTGGGATGGAGTGACAGATATGAACAACCTCAGCTCAGAGATGCTCCTGCTTTCTTGTCTTTCTTGAAGGAAAGACAAATGTCTGTGAGGCAGACAGAAGGAGAGACTGCACTCGGGGCCAGGAAGAGAGAAGGAAGGAACCAGGCGTGTGCATCCTGGGCTGCAGGGGAGCACGAGGCTCCGGTCATCCATGGGGACGTCCTCCACCACAAGCACAGCCCTTCCTGGCACATGGCCTCTTCCCTGTCCTTGGCATGCAGGTGTGCTCACACCTGGCTAATCCTGATTGTTGCATAAATCAGATGGTTGGCATGCTCCTTTAGCTGAGCAGCTGTGCGCATGCCACACACCTGCTGAACATTCCATCTGTCCCCAGGAGAAAACCAAAAGTGACCTGAGTGTGTTCACGGGATGACACTGGGGCACAGACACCCGACCTCCTGTGGTGCTTTTTAACCAGGGTTGTGTGTCACAATTATCCGTGAAGACTTCGCAAACTGCTCCAGCCTGCTTCTGTCCTGCCCTCCTCATCAGGAGATTGTGATCTTGGTGAGAGAGGGTATGATGCAGTGATGCTGGGCAGGTGTATTGTTAACAGCTCTACGGGTGATGTGAGAACTCCCACCTTTAGGAGCTCGCATCTGCCCTGTATGGTGCTTTCTGCATATCAACTGATGCCCTGAAAGTTGCCTTCTACCCGCAGGCTGCAGGCATCTTTCCAGCAACAGTAAGTGATTTTACTCTGCCTATTTTTCTTCATAGCACCTACCATCACCAGACATCACGTTATTTATTTAGTTGTTTATTTAGTTATCTGTCTCCCCACTGGACTGTAAATGTTCTGAAAGGAAAGACTTCATCTGGCTCACTGCTATATTTCCAACACTGAATACCATGTCTGGAATGAAACATACACTCAGTAATAAACAGACTTATTGTGGAATGAATCTCATTCTATCTGCTAATGTCTGTTACCTAATAGGGAATGTCCCTCAGCTCTAAATGTGATGACGATTCTCTTTTGAACTTTCAAATATAAATAAAAACCAAACACCAAATTGAAATGTATAAAACTATAGCACATAAAAATCTCCCTACCTTCGCGTAGTCTAATCTCCCTTTTTCTTGAACCTACAAAAGAAGAGAGAAAATTAATTAGTTCTTTAACAATTATTTAATGCTTCTATAATTTTTGCTTCTCAAAAAATAGAGTTGAACTCTCTCTTTTCTATTCTCTCTTGATCTTACCATATATATGTAAATTTCAAACATATAGAAAAGCTGAAAGAACAGTTCAACAAGCATATGCACACAGGCCGGGCATGGTGGCTCATGCCTGTAATCTCAGCACTTTGGAAGGCGGAGGAGAGAGGACTGCCTGAGTCCAGGGGTTCGAGACCAGCCTGGGCAACTTGGCGAGACCTCATCTCTACAATTAAAAAAAAAATGGTGGTACATGCCTGTGATTTCAGCTACTTGGAAGGCTGAGACGGAAGGATCACCTGAGCCCAGCAGGTCCAGGCTGTCGTGGCTGTGAGCGTGCCACAGCACTCCGGCTTGGGCGTAAGAGTGATACTCCTACTCAAAACAACAACAACAACAAAAAAGCTTAAGCACACACTCTTACTGAGATGTGACAGGTGCAGACATCATGACTTCACTCTGACACATTTCAGACACATCTTGTATGCATAGGACAACTTGCACATCACCACATGCCCACTAGCAAACTTCAGAAGCTCACAAGGATACCACATCCAACATGCAACCCATATTCAAATTGCCTCAATTGTCCCAAGAGTATCTTTTTTTTTTTGACTTGGAGTCTCACTCTGTCTACCAGACTGGAGTGCAGTGGCCACTCCCGGCTACTGCAGCCTTGACCTGCTGGGCTCCGGTGATCCTTCCGCCTCAGTCTTCCAAGTAGCCGGAACTACAGGCGCACGCTACCACACCCGGCTGATTTTTTTGATTTATTGTAGAGATGAGGTCTCGCTGCCCAGGCGGGTCTCGAACCTGCGGGCTCAGGCAATCCACTCACCTCAGCCTCCCAAAGGCGCGGTACAGGCTGAGCCACCGAGCCCAGCTCCAAGAGTATCTTTGATAGCTCTTTTCCCCACATTAGAATTAGCCAAGATTCACATATTGCATCTGGTTTTTACATCTCTTTTTTTGCCTTTTAAATTAAGACTAGCCCCTTCCCATTCTTCATTAAATGAAAATAAAAGCCATTAACTTCTTTTCATAAAAACTATGGACTTTTTGTAGAGATCAGGACAGCTGTCATAAAATGTCTCTAATTCTCCATTGTGTCATTTAACTTGTCTCTGTTTTACTTGTAATCTCAAAGTAAGGTCTGGAGAAGCTTGCTAAGACTTGGGTCATGCATTTTTGGCATGAATACTTGGGAGTGGAATGCTATGTACTTCCTCAATTGAGGAGGCAGAAAATGTCAGGCCGCCCTCCTCTTAGTGATGACATAAACTTGATCATTTGGTTAACGTGGAGACTATCAGATCCCTCCAATTATTGATACATTTCCTTCCATACAGTTAGTAATACTGTGTGGGGTCAATATTTTCTCACTTTCCTTGGTGTAATTTTTCTTATGTTGTATTATGTCAGTAGACCCCAACTCCCACGCCACCCATAGAAGGAATGAGAATAGGGAAGAAAACAGGAGGTGAAGAAGATACCCTGTGTGAGGTCAAATTTTATTTTATTTTATTTTTTGAAAGCAGGATTTATTGAGAGGACAGAAAAGTTCCCACAGTAGGAGGGAACCGAAGGGGTTGCCCCAAATTTTATTTTATTTTACTTTTTTTTTGAGTTAGAGTCTCACTCTGTTGCTCAGATTGGAGTGCAGTGGCGCACTCATGGCCACCGGCAGCCTTGACTTGCTGGGCTGGGGTGATCCTTCCACCTCAGCTTTCCAACCAGCTGGAACTACAGGTGTGTGCCACCACGTCTAGCTAATTTTTTTTTTTTTGAGTTGGAGTCTCACTCTGTCACCCAGACTAGCTTCTACCTGCTGGGGTCTGGCGATCCTTCCGCCTCAGCCTTCCAAGTAGCTGGAACTGCAGGCGCGTGCTACCACACCCGGCTAATTTTCTGATTTATTGTAGAGATGAGGTCTCACCAATTTGCCCAGGCGGGTCTGGAACCCGCGGACTCAGGCAATCCACTCACCTCAGCCTCCCAAAGTGCTGGGATTATAGGCTGAGCCACCGAGCCAGGCTTTAAAAGTATTTTTAGTTATTAAAAAATGACTTTAAAAATCAGGCTAAGTGCAGTACTCATGCCTATAATTCCAGCACTCTCGAAGGTCTAGGTGGGAGGACTGCTTGAGCCAAGGAGTTCGAGACAAGCCTAGGCACTTTGGAAGGCCGAGGCGAGAGGATTGCCTGAGCCCAGGGGTTCGAGACCAGCCTAGGCAACTTGGTGAGACCTCGTCTCTACAATAAATCAAGAAAAATTAGCCAGAAGTGGTGGTACACACCTGTAATTCCAGTTGCTTGGAAAGCTGAGGTGGAAGGACCACCTGAGCCCAGCAGGTCAAGGCTGCAGTGGCCATGAGTGTCTCACTGCTCTCAAGCCTGGGCAACATAGTGAGACTTTGAATCAAAAGCAAATAAAAAAAAAATCTTGCTGGGCATGGTGGTGCGTGCTTGTAGTCCCAGCTATACATGACTCCAATGTGTTAGGCTATATGTCAAATCTTCATGTAACAGAGATGACCAATGTGTTCATCTTTGTGGGCAGGTCAACTTGTGCTATACAGACTTCAGAATAAAATTCTCCTGCCTCCTCTGCATACAAGAGCCCTTCAACTTAAAAATGGCTTAAGGCTTGAGATTGCTTTGTTCCTGAGATCAAAATGACATTATTATTATTTTTTTTTGAGTTGAAGTCTCACTCTGTCTCCCAGACTGGAGTGCAGTGGCCGCTCCCGGCCACCACAGCCTCGACCTGCTGGGCTCCGGCGATCCTTCCGCCTCAGCCTTCCGAGTAGCCGGAATTACAGGCATGCGCTACCATGCCCGGCTGATTTTTTGATTTATTGTAGAGATGAGGTCTTGCTGCCCAGGCGGGTCTCAAACCCGCAGGCTCAGGCAATCCACTTACCTCAGCCTCCCAAAGGCGCGGGATTACAGGCTGAGCCACCACCGAGCCCGGCTTCAAAATGACATTATAAAGGTAATTTTCTTTTCCATGAGAAAAAAGGGAAATATTTACAACATTCGTTTTGACTCTTCTTGCTTCTTTACAATCCTTTACAAATTTATCCAGTGATGCTTGCATTTTCTCTTCTTTTCAATTTTTCTTTTTTTTTTTTTGAGTTGGAGTCTCACTCTGTCGCCCAGACTGGAGTGCAGTGGCCGCTCCCGGCCACAGCAGCCTCGACCTGCTAGGCTCCGGCGATCCTTCCGCCTCAACCTTTCAAACTTATAACAAGACTCATGCTAGCTGCAGGCACCAACACAAACCACTCTAAAATTGTGGTTTTGGCTGGGCACAGTAGCTTATGCCTATAATTCCAGTACTCTGGAAGGTCTAGGTGGGAGGACTGCTTGAGCCAAGGAGTTCGAGACCAGCCTAGGCAACATAGAGAGACCACATCGCTATACAAAATTAAAAAATTAGCCAGGCATGGTGGTGTACACCTGTAGTCCCAGCAACTGGGAAGGCTGAAGTGAGAGGATAACCTGAGCCCAGGAAGTTGAGGTTGAGGTAAGTCACGATGGTGCCTTAACTCAGGAAAAAAAAAAAAAAGGGATTTGATCATTTTCTTTTTTTTTTTTTTTTTGAGTTGGAGTCTCACTCGGTTGCCCAGACTGGAGTGCAGTGGCCGCTCCCGACCACCGCAGCCTCGACCTGCTGGGCTCCGGCGATCCTTCCGCCTCAGCCTTCCGAGTAGCCGGAATTACAGGCACGTGCTACCACGCCCGGCTGATTTTTTGATTTATTGTAGAGATGAGGTCTCACTGCCTAGGCGGGTCTTGAACCCGCGGGCTCAGGCAATCCACTCACCTCAGCCTCCCAAGGCGCTGGATTACAGGCTGAGCCACCAAGCCCGGCTTGTGAGTCAGTTCTTATATAAACTTTAACGTTGCCAAAATTAACTAACTAATTAATTAATTTATAGAGCTAGGGTCTCATTCTGTTGCCCAGGCTGGAGAGCAGTGGCATGATCATAGCTTTGAACTCCTGGCTTTAAGTGATCCTCTTGCTTCAGCCTTCTGAGTAGCTGGGATTACAGGCATGGGACACCATGATTGGCCATTCTCATAGAATTTTAAAAACCGGGCTATTCTTCTTTCTGTTCAGATATTTTACATTTGTTTATCTGTTTATAGGTATCCTTCCCCAAAACAAAGAAGGGTTTACACTGCAAACCCTTCTCCTCCCACAGTAACTTCTGCAGAAGTGGCAGGGAAGCCCTGAACATACCACTCGTGACCTAGCTACTCACTTGGATAGTGTGCAAATATGGACTAGCCTTGGCCTCATGAATAATCTGCGGATTGCTTGTGACTACAGTTTCAGCAGCGGCACTTTCACAACGTGCTTAGTCTTCAAGAGCTCAAGCGCCCAACTGACTCTGGTATTCCTTTTAGGTTAATGGACATCGGACACTGAGGCTGATCCTGTGGTCCCAAGTTTCCCCCTTTTCCCACTCTCCATTCTTTTCCTGTTTTTGTGATCACCATGGTCTGCTCAGGCACAACACTTTTCAAATAATGCCATGATATTGTGAAATACATATTACATATTTGGCTAGCCGGGCATGGTGGCTCACGTCTGTAATCCCAGCACTTTGGAAAGTGGAGGCAAGAGGACTGCCTGAGCCCATGGGTCCCAGACCAGCCTGGGCAACTTGGTGAGACCTTGTCTTTACGATAAATAAAAAAATTAGCCAGGCCTGGTGGTGCCTGCCTGTAGTTCCAGCTTCTTGGAAGGCTGAGGTGGAAGGATCGCCTGAGCCCAGCAGATCGAGGCTGTGGTGGCCGTGAGTGTGCCACTGCACTCCAGCCTGGGTGAAAGAGTGAGACTGACTCAAAAAAAAAAAAGAAAAGAAATACATATTTGACTTTGTCCAGTTTCTTGGCACACAACCCCCCAATCTCTTAGACTTCTTTTTGCATGCTAATGTTGACTGATGCCTGGCAGCCCCCGGGGAATTTGGGAGCGGGGAGGGGAAGTCCGGCCACCAGAAAGACCAAATAGGAATGAATTGGTGAGGGAAGAGAGAAGAAAGGGTAAGTTGGTCACTAATGGCCACTGGTTTAATCAACTTGCTCACACAGTGAAGCCTCCCTAAAGCCCTAAAAGCACAGGGTTTGGAGAGCTTCCAGACAGCCCCACACATGGAGGTTCCCGGGAGGCTGCCTGGAGAGGGAAGGGAAATTTCACATCCCTTCCCACAATCCCACCCAGCCTGTGCATCTTTTCGTCTGTAGCCTTTGAGTTCCCTGAGTTCTGGGAGTTGCTCCAGCATATCAATCAAATCCAAGGAGGTGGTTGTGGGATCCTCAATGTATAGCTGGTCTGTCAAATGCCCAGGTCAAACAACCTGAGCTTGTAAATGGTGTCTGGTCTGAAGGCTGGAGGTGTGTGGGGGGGTGGGACACAGGGTTGGGGCAGTCTTGAGCCCTCAACTCTGGGATCTGATGCTGTCTCCAGGTGGGAAGTGTCAGAACAGGAAGGAATTAGAGGAATCCTAGCTGGTGTCTGCTACAGAATGAATAGCTTGCTTGGTGAAGAGAAACCCCCACATATCTGGTCACGGAAGTCTCCTGTGTTGATTGTTGCTGTTGAGAGGTTAGAAGAGACACCCGTGTGTTTATTTCCACTTACAGATACGCCAACTAAGAGTCCTGAAGAATTGTTCCTCTGGTCAAACAACTCTTATCACAAGCCATTTCCTATCCATTTTGTTTCTGTTCTAACCCGCCCTTCCTCATTCTCTCAACATTCTCATCTTTCAGTGTTTAGCACACAGGACATATCAGAAGTGTTGAAAAGCAGACTGCAAGGTAGAAACTACAGACTGACATTGATTCAGGGTGGATTTTCCTTTGGGTGTGTTGAGTCGCTTCCCAGTTTGTCTCAGGAAAAGATTCCACAGCAGTTTCTTCAGGTAAGAAGAGTTACCATATGTTGCTCACCAGAAGGACACCGACAGAGTAGCCATGCCATAATTTGTGTAAAAGCATTTTTCCCAACCCATACTTTGTTTTGTTTTTTAATATTCAAAACAACTTTTTATTGTACTGATCTCTCATTCACTTATTCTAAAGTTGGAAGGATAACAGAGTCCGTAAGAAGACACGGTCCTCGGGGAGATACCTCTTATCAACAAGGGTGCCTGAACGAAGCATATTTGTATACCTAATCCTTAACTGTACCCCACAATATCATAATAAAAAATATTGTTTATAAAAAAAAAAAGAAGAAGACATGGTCCTTAATGATTACTCATTTCTAGAGAATGGAAGATGACTAGGAGAGCATCATTCACATGTCATCATTATATTCACATTTCTACAAAATAATCTTTAACATTTATTCAGATACATGTTTTTAATAGAGAATATTAGTAAGGATACAACTTTTTCTTTTTTTGAGATGGAGTCTCATTCTGTTGCCCAGGCTGGAGGGCAGTGGCACACTCCTGTAGCCTCGACCTGCTAGGCTCAGGTGATCCTTCCGCCTCAGCCTTCCAAGTAGCAGGAACTACAGATGCATGCCACCACACCCAGCTATTTTGTGTGTGTGTGATATATTGTAGAAATGAGGTCTTGCCAAGTTGCCCAGGCTGGTCTCGAACCCGCGGGCTCAGGTAATCCTCTCACTTCGAACTCCCAAAGTGCAAAGATCATAGGCCAGGCCAACTTTTTCTGTTTTTGAGTTGGAGTCTCACTCTGTTGCCCAGACTGGAGTGCAGTGGCCGCTCCCGGCCACCACAGTCTCGACCTGCTGGGCTCCAGCGATCCTTCCGCCTCAGCCTTCCAAGTAGCTGGAACTACCACACCCACCTAATTTTTGATTTATTGTAGAGATGAGGTCTCGCTAGGTTGCCCAGGCAGGTCTCGAACCCACAGGCTCAGGCAATCCACTCACCTCAGCCTCCCAAAGCGCTGGGATTACAGGCTGAGTCACCGAGCCCGACTTTTTGCCCACTTTGTAATGGGACTGTTTGTTTTTTCCTTTTGGTGCGTTTTAGTTCCTTGTAGATCCTAGATGTTAGGCCTTTGTCAGATATACAGTTGGCAAATATTTTTTCCCATTCTATGGGCTGTATCCCTGCTCTCTTCATACTTTGTTTATAGACTAACCATCTTAGAAAATTCTAATACTTTGAAGTACTGGTACTTCATCACAAGCCATTTTCAAACATCAACCTCTTTCATTTCACTTTGTTTTCCTAGCCTGGTCACCATCCTTTCACCCAATAGAAATGCCCTGCTGGGATGATGACAGAAGAACACCATGTGTATAACTGAGATCTGCTCATATCAGCCCTGAAACGATCTTGAGGGCTGAGGGAGTAGAGGCCTATGGGAAATGCCAGCACATGTACCACCGCCATGACAACCTGGATAGCTGTCACTACTGCTGAGGACTCACCTGAATGGTCTTTGCATTTGATCACAACAGACATTCTGGTTCTGACTGGGCACGGTGGCTCATGCCTATAATCCCAGCACTTTGGAAGGCAGAGATGAGAGGACTGCCTGAGCCCGGGGGTTTGAGAGCAGCCTGGGCAACTTGTCGAGAACTCATCTCTATAATAAATCAAAAAGTTAGCCAAGCATAGTGACTACTTGGAAGGTTGAGGCAGAAGGATCAACTGAGCCCAGCAGGTAGAGGCTACGGTGGTTGGGAGCATGACACTGCCCTCTAGTTTGGGTAATAGAATGAGACTCCAACTCAAAAAAACCAAAAAAACAAAACAGACATTCTGGCTCTGTGAAACCATTCACCCTTGATTGCTTTAGCTTGCACGTAAAAGTATCTTTTATTTTAGAAATCAAATATGGTAAATATTTAAGATTTTCTGCGTATATGATGCATATTATATATGCATTTCCAGCTGATACATGGGTATAAAATCTTTTTTGTTGTTGTTGTTATTTGGAGTCTCATTCTGTTGCCTAGGCTCACAGCCACCACAGACTTGACCTGCTGGGCTCAGACTATCCTTCTGCCTCAGCCTTCCAAGTAGCTGGAACTATAGTCTTGTGCCACCACGCCCGGCTAATTTTTTTATTTTTATTGTAGAGATGAGGTCTCGCCAAGTTGTCCAGGCTGGTCTTGAACCTGTGGGCTCAGTCAATCCTCTCACCTCAGCCTTCCACAGTGTTGGGATTATAGGTGTGAGCCACTGTGCCCAGCGGGTATAATATCTTACATAGGCCATCTACATGTCTGAGATAGATGTTCTAATTTTTTTCACAAAAAGACTTAGAATGTATAAAAATACAGCAAGTTAGAGAACAATGCAAATAATGATTTAGTTCCCTACATACATAATATTTATCATTACACATGACCTATGTTTATTATTTTTGTAATGGTTAATTTGACAGAGGGTATAGTTTCTATTACACCTGGCGATTGCTCATTCAGTCAACGAATATTCATTGAGTACCTACGAGTCAGGCATGTGCTCAGGCATGAGAGACAGAGCAATCAGATAAAAAATCTCTGCCCTCATGGAGCTTATATCCTAGAGTGTTGCATAGTATTGTTTTAGATAGGCTTCACACACAACTTTCCTCTAGGACTTAAGATCCATAACAGCAGGGAAATTCTCACTTGCTCATAACCGTATCCCATGTCTAGATCAGTGTCTCAATGAATAAATGGGTAAATGAGTGTGACCTGCTGGGCTCAAGCGATTCCACCTCAGACTTCCAAGTAGCTAGAACCATAGGCAGGCGCCACCACGCCCAGCTAATTTTTAAAAAAATTATTGTAGAGATGAGGTCTTGCCAAGTTGCCCAGGCTAGTCTTGAACTCCTGGGCTCAAGCAATCCTCTTGCCTCCACCTCCCAAAGTGCTGGGAGTACAGGCATGAGCCACCATTACTGGCTATTCTTTTTTGTTTGTTTTTTTGAGACAGGATCTCTCTGTGTCACCCAGGCTGAAGTGCAGTAGTATGATTACAGCTCACTGCAGCCTTGAACTCCTGGCCTCAACTGATCCTCCTGCCTCAGCCTCCCAAGTAGCTGGGACTACAGATGTGCACCCTCATGACTGGCTAATGATGCTTTTTCTTCATCTGCATTTGGTTAAGTACTACCTATTCAGGAAACTTATGAAGCAGACTCCCTTTTACTTCTAGTTTTAATCCTTCTCCTATTTGCCTGGAGAATACTTGTTGGTGGTGCCTGTGGCTGCAGTATTTACCCCGAGATAACTCGGTGGATTACCATTCAATTTACCCCCAAGTTGTGCCACAAAATATCTCCCTCTTGTTATTTTCTCACTGCTCCAGCATTATTGATAGTCTTTGGAAACAAATGATATCATTCTATTTCCTCACCCACCTTCTATCTATAAGTAGACTAAGGAAGTGAATATAAGCTTCCACCTATAGAAAATAAATTCAGCCAGGGGTGGTGGCTCATGCCTGTAATTCCAGCACTCTGGGAGGCAGAGGCAAGAGGACTGCCTAGTCCAGGGGTTCAAGACTAGCCTGGGCAATTTGGCAAGACCTCATCTCTACAATAAATTTTTAAAAAATTAGCTGGTCGTGGTAGCTCCTGCCTGTGGTTCCAGCTACTTGGAAAGCTGAGGTGAAAGAATTGCCTGAGCCCAGCAGGTTAATGCTATATTGTCTGTGAGCATGCCACTGCACTCCAGCCTGGGCAACAGAGTGAGACTACTACTCAAACAACAACAACAAGCCGGGCTTGGTGGCTCAGCCTGTAATCCCGCTCCTTTGGGAGGCTGAGGTGAGTGGATTGCCTGAGCCCACGGGTTTGAGACCCGCCTGGGCAGCGAGATCTCATCTCTACAATAAAATCAAAAAATTAGCCGGGTGTGGTAGCGCGCGCCTATAATTCCGGCTACTCGGAAGGTTGAGGCGGAAGGATCGCCGGTGCCCAGCAGGTCAAGGCTGCGGTGGCTGGGAGCGGCCACTGCACTCCAGTCTGGGCGACAGAGTGAGACTCCAACTCAAAAAACAACAACAACAACAACAACAAAAACCAAGAAGATAAATTCAAACACTACATAAAAATGGAAGAACAAAAGAACAGAGAACGATCTAGTGGCATTAAAGTAACAAAGTGCTTCAAGCTTGAATGCTGCGTGAAGCGCAAAGACCCTAGAATGGAAGTTAGGAGACCTCCCAGAAAGATTTCACGATGTACACCTCATGGCCTCAGGCGTTCAGGCCTTGCCTACTGAGAAAAGCAAATGGCCTAAGATCTTAACTGTGCGCACTCCAAAAGACACTGTGACCTCTAGGAAGATGGATATATTGGGAGTCAGAAAATATGATTTCTAGTCTTTCACTGGTTAAGACCTTGAACAATTTTAAAATTTGTATATGAGCCTTCATTTCCTTATCTGTAAAGTAAGAGCACTAGACCAGACCAGAAGTCTCGGACACAGACATCTGGGCTGCTTGTGAAGCAGACAGATTCTCAAGACTCTACCCCTGAGATTCTGAGTCCCCTGAGTACGACGGTCTGGCCTATGTCTAATGTCCTGTTCACTTCATGCTTCTATGTGAATTAGTGTTTACCTCAAAGACTGAATGAGAAAGATGACATCAACTCTGCAAGTCTCAAGGAGAATGGAGGACTATAACCTTTCTCCTTTTCCCAGACATCTGCCAATATCATGTACATCTCTAGCAGGGCAAGATATTATTAAACAATTCTCCCACCGGGCCCCACATGGGCTGATATAAAACAAACTCAGTCCGTATTTCAGCAGCCAGCATCCTGCACCTCCTCCTCCACACTGCTCACCTCCAGAAGCCACTGTCATTTCTACCCTACGCCACAATTCCCCGAGGGCTTCATTACCAGGGTCTTTAAAAGGGATTCACTCATCTTTTTGCTTCCTATAGGTGTGCTTCTTGTCAATCCAGGTCAAGAGAAGAGAAAGTAATTTTTCCCAGTCTTTAGCAGTTCACAGGGAATGTGTGGTTTGAACCTTGTTTTATCTTTAAAAATGTGAAAACAGACGAGATAGTGTGCCTGTGCTCATGACACCGAAGGCCTTCTTGGAGAGCTACAGTGAGCTCTGTAAAACAATATTCTGCACAAAAGCAGGAAAAAAAAGCCCCTCTGATTGAGAGGATACAATGGGATTAATTCCAAAGGTTTATATACAGTCTCTGCAGACCCAAGGCAGACAGACTCCCTGTTGGTAAGTAATGGACGTACAATGTGGTCTTTTACTTTAAGAAACACACGTTTTTTTATAAGTCAGGTAACAAAGAAGGATTGTATGACATAAATGAACTGTTTCCAATCTCCAACTACTGTTATCTGGCCTTGAAAGCTGGATATGGGGACACCTTTTTCTAAAAGCAGAAAACTAATGTGTCACAGCAGGTAGTCCAGAAATGGCTAGAGACTAATCATCTCTTCTTATCAGGTTATTCTTCCCAAATGCTACCAGTTGTATTTTGGAATAACAGTCATTTTTAAAGATTCTCTTTTTAAACCTTCAAGGAAAACTACCTTTCCCTCACAGACTTTTCAGCTGATAGAATACAATGAACACTCATTTGCCGTCCACCCACACTCTCCAATTGCTGATGCCTGGTCACCTCTGACTTCCCCTCCTTCTCTCAGTGACCATTTGCTATTTGAGAGTGACTGTAGACATCACGGTGCTCACCCCTAGGTACTTCAGCACTTATGCCTAAGGACAAGGACATTTTCCTACATAACCACAAGTCCATGTTCACACCTGTAACTTTGACATTTACTATAACATTCTTTAAATCCAGTTCACACTCAGTTTCCAAGTTTAACCAAGTGTGCCTTAGAGCTGTTCTGATCCCACCCCTAGACTGAATTGTACAACATATATTACCTTTAGATACCATGTCTTTTGAATTCCTTCAGCCCATACCACTACCCTTTCTGTCTTTCATAATATTGGCTTTTTTTTTAAGAGTCCAGGTCAGGTGCCCTACAGAATGTTCCACATCCTGGATGTCTTTTTTTTTCCCCTCACGATTAAACACAGGTTAAACATTTTTGGCAAGACAATGACGTAGATGATGACATAGCTGATGCTATATATTTCTCTTTCTATTATATCGAGAGTCACACAATATCAGTCTGTCCCATTATTAATAAAAACAAGTTGGTTCACTGCTTTCTTATGCATTTAACAAGTAATCTGTAGGGTGTTTTGAGTCTATGTGAATATTTAGCTCTCTACTAACCATTTATCCAATTATTTTAACAGACCATCCATTAGTGATCCTCATCCGAATAAAAGATTGCATTGGTGGTTGTACAAATAATCAAGTTTTTAAAATAATTATCTTTTGCCTTGGTACCAGTAGAAATAGGATTGGTTCCTTTAGAGAAAACAGGTCTTCCTGAAAATAAACTCTGCGTATTTGCATTGGTATTTAAAGGGAGTTTAGCTCAAGTGTGAAAGGAGGCTAATGGGGTGACACAGGAATGGGGGAAAGGATACCTCCATCCTCATTCTAGAATCATCTGGGCACAATGTATGTGGACAACAAAAACAGAGGTCACAAATCAGAAATCTACTGGATCTGCTAGCTGTGATGTTGGAGTAGCCCACTGAGTGTTGGCTTGGCAGAAGCAGGCCTTGTGTTGCTGGGCTCTCTAGTTAGAAAGCTGGAAGGTATCAGAATATAAAGAATCAGAACAGGACTTTCCTAGCTACCTTGGTCACTCTTACCTACTGATAAGAGAGAATACAAGGCATCTGCAAGAGGTTAACCCTGTTCAGAACTGGACTTGGGTACCCGATTTTACCATCTCTTTCACCTGGAAAAGCAAATCAACTTTCAGGGGCAAGTGTGAATGTCCATGGAATTAACTTTCTCAAATCCTCTTCCTTTGGTCACTGGGAAAAGAGGAAGAAACAGTAGACACAGAAGGCTCTGGTGTCCAATTCTTTTTTTTTTTTTTTTTGAGTTGGAGTCTCACTCTGTCACCCAGACAGGAATGAAGTGGCACGCTCTCGGACACTGCAGCCTCGACCTGCCGGGCTCCGGCAATCCTTCCGCCTCAGTCTTCCAAGTAGCCGGAACTACAGGCACGCACTACCACGCCCGGCTAATTTTTGATTTATTGTAGAGATGAGATCTCGCCAAGTTGCTCAGGTGTGTCTCGAACCTGTGGGCTCAGGCAATCCACTCGCCTCAGCCTCCCAAAGTGCTGGGATTACAGGCTGAGCCACCGAGTCTGGCCAAGTGTCCATTTCTAAAAAGAGTTTGTATTATCTACATAACAAATCTCTCTCTGCTCAGAGGTCTTGTTATCCCCTAGCAACCTGTTTTTCTTGCTATGTTCTCTTGGAATCTGGAAGAGACATGAAATTTTAAATTGCACAGTTGGACCAAAGAAAAAAAACCTATCCAGATCTCAGAAAGGCCAAGAGTAGGAAAATCAGGCTAAGAGTGGAACGGAGTTCCTTCCTCCAGTGGCCAGGTCCCAAGGCACTGGCCACCAACCTTGATGGTGCACCTCAAGCTTACTGTGTTGGAAACCGAACTTCGACCAATTTTTTCATTTGGCTTTCCTGTTTCTATTCAAGGTATAATTTTCCCTTTATCCAAGTTCAAAATCCTTCTTTTAGCCTCTGCCTGCCCTTTCCCTGTCCATAGCTGCCAGCTGCTCCCTACCACGGCAGGTTTCAAGTCCTACACACGTTTCCTTGGAAGACAGTTCCATAACTGACCTCCTGACCCTCCCTTTCTCACTGCCAACACTCTGATTGGGGCTTTTCTCCTGCACTTCCCAACAGGTTTCCACAAACTGACCTCCTTGCTCCAGTGTCTCCTTGTTCCTTTCCTCCTATAACTAGAGTTACCTCCCTCAAACACAGTTCAGACCTTCACACTACCTGGCTCAAAAACTTTCTTTCTTTCTTTTTTTTTTTTTTTTAATAGGAGTCTCACTCTGTTGCCCAGGCTGGAGTGCAGTGGTACGCTCATGGCCACCTCAGCCTCGACCTGCTGGGCTCAAGTGATCCTTCTGCCTCAGTCTTCCAAATAGCTGGAACCACAGATGCACGCCACCATGCCCAGGTAATTTTTTAATTTATTGTAGAGATGAGGTCTTGCCAAGTTGTCCAGGCTGGTCTCAAACCCATGGGCTCAGGCAATCCTCTGGCATCCACCTTCCAATGTGCTGGGATTATCGGTGACAGCCACTGTGCCTGGCTAAAAACTTTCAATGTCTGCTTCATGACTTCTGCATCAAGTTCATTTTTCATAGGCAGACATCCCAAAATCTTTAAAAACATTTTTTCAGGTAAAATTTACAAAATGTACAACTCATCATTTTAACCATTTTAAAGGGTACAATTCAGTGGCATTTAGCGCACTCATGATGTGGTACAACTATCACCACTATCAAGTTCTGAACATTTTTATCATCCCAGCAAAAAACCTGTACTCATTAAATACTTACCCTTTGGCCGGGCTCGGTGGCTCAGCCTGTAATCCCAGTGCTTTGGGAGGCTGAGGTAAGTGGATTGCCTGAGCCTGCCAGTTCGAGACCCGCCTGGGCAACCTGGTGAGACCTCATCTCTACAGTAAATCAAAAATTAG